>NC_043966.1:38731513-38889013 GCF_902148855.1 Sphaeramia orbicularis | reverse complement strand
TTGAAATACATGTCATGTGATAAGATAAATTAGCATATGAATTGATGAAGCTGCTGAATCCAATGAGAGTTTTCATGGAGTCTGAACCACGGCGGTGTGTTTTATTGAATCACTCATGTGTCCCCTGGAATGGAGGTCGTCTCCTCATCATCCATGTTCATCTCCACCGTAAAGGTGACAGACATACACTGCGACTACACTTAAATTCCCTGATTGCATTTCATTGGCTATCTCAATAAAATACAGTACTTTACACTCATGCAGGGTAAGGCTGTGTGCATCCCATAAAACATCACTAAACAGGTGCAAAAGGCATCTTTCATAAAAGTATCCAAAACAGCAGAACACCCCACACTTTTGGAACTGCAATCGTTTAATTGATTATTCCATTAGATTAGTTTATTGATAAGAACAAATTTTGCAGGTGAAAAAAACGCGCCACACCAGTTTGGATATGTTTCAGTTCTAGGTTCAGAGGAGAGCAGTAATAAATGTTTAACAGAAATAAAAGCACAGACCAACTTAGTTTGAATACTGGCTTGTTTATAGTAAGAAATAAAAGACGTTAGAAATGATTAGAAAGATTAGTTTGTGTCAGAAGACTTTTACACGGACATTTAACATGAAAAACACAACCCTTTGCGTGTGAATGCAATAAATGACATCCAAATTGTAACCCTTATTTCTTTATGGAAAAGAAGAAAAAAAACAAACATGAATTCCTTATTATTCAATTAACCCATAAAGACCCAAATATCCATCAGTGACCAAAATCATTTACTGATATAAAAAGGTAAATCACTGTCGATCCACTAATTCTATCAATACATGTAAATAATTGGCATAAAATACAGTTATTCATGTTTTCATGGTCATCAGATATGACCCAATTGGACTTTCAGAGGCTCTGTAGTTACCATGGAAACACCGTCATCTTCTACAACTTTGATTCACCAGTAAAACCCATGGAGTTGGATCAATGACAGTGGATGGAAACACTGGGTTTATGTTCAGTTAATGATATAATTTACTGAAAAAGTCACTTTTTCTTCAGTTTTCTCTGCTTTAGATATAATAACCTTCAACTTTAATCTCAGCTTTTATGAACATCTACACGATCAGTAAATTAAATATTGGAAAATACATGATTCACACTGAAAAAATGTAAAACACAGAGGATAATATTATAATAAATGGTGATAAATCACTTTAGAAAGGTGAAATAGAAAGAAAAATGCATTCGGGAACTGCCACAGAAGTAGCACTGGGTCTTTATGGGTTAACTTAAATCGATTTGGTTGCAAAAGCTAATGTGAGCTCAGTTTAAATCTTAGTTTTAGTGTTTATCTATCTTAACATTAGGGGTGTGTATTGGCAAGAATCTGGCGATACAATACAAATCACAATACGATATATCACGATATATCACGATACTGTTAACATGATAATATTTTTTGTTTTTGTTTCTTCTTCTAAGATATTATTTCCTGGAAAAATGTAATAATACCAGAAATATGCACAAATACTAAACACATTTTTATTTGATCAGAACAGGATTTAATACTATATCACAAAACTTTACTCTGTAAAAAACATAAATTTATTATAAATAATAATAATAAATAAATACATAAAATTATGTTTTACAGACATTACAATTTCAGATCCTGCTCAAATGTTCATATTCTATTAGTTGTGAAATGAACGTATAGTGTTCAGTCACTGAATCACCAACATCAGAACAGTATTTTTGTGCAATCCCGACAAAGGAACTAACATCTGCCTCCTAGACAGTAAAAAGTGCTTTTAGGATGATTGACATAAACATTATTTAACTAAACAGTGTTATCAGTTTAAAAAAACTTCATGCATGATCTGCAATATCACAATACTAATTTTATAATATACAAGCAACAGAGCAAAATACCTATTTAAATAAATACCTAAAAATATCAATACAGTACTTTTTTAATATCGATACAGTATTGGGAAATGAAATATCACGATATGTTGCGGAACCGATATTTTCTTACATCCCTACTTAACATATACGTTACCAGTCAAAACTTTGGACTCACCTGGTTTTTCTTTATTTTCAGGACTATTTCCACTGTAGATTCTCACTGAAGGCATCAAAAATATGAATGAACACATATGGAATTATGGAGTTAAAAAAAGTGTGACGTAACTCAAAGCATGTTTTATATTTTAGATTCTTCAAAATAGCCACATTTTGCTTTTATTACTGCTTTGCACATTCTTGGCATTCTCTCGATGAGCTTCTTGAGGTAGTCACCTGAAATGTTTTCCAAAAGTCCTGAAGGAGTTCCCAGTGATGCTGAGCACTGGTTGGTCCATCTAGAAAACAGTTTTACAACTAACTGATTTTCAGATTTTCTACACTACATAGAAATCGCTTGCGTTTTATCTGAAGTTTCGATTGGTTCGCAGTGTTTAAAATGTCTGTATCTTCCACTCACAGCTTCAGAAGTCTGTGGCCTGCAGTCTGTCTCCACTCCCACAGACTCATGGACCCTCAGGTTCCAGATAAATCCCAGACTGCTTAGGGCCGTCCCACTGTCAAATCAAGAGGCGATAAAGAGCTTTCTTGCTGGTAAAGCCTGCGAGCCCTTTATGACCATTTTACGCTTTCCCTGAATTACCCAAAGTTCATAGCATTGCGATGTTTATTGAGGATTTAGCACTGTTCATATAAATGCATCACATCAGAGGAATATGCAAGGACTGGATCAGCAGATGCCAGAGTGTCATAGTCCTTCTGTGGATCTGCTCCTCTGAGGATTAAGTGACTGAAAGTGACATTTGGACCTAATTCAATTTGTGATGAACATGTGGATGAAGAAGGTCGATCTGGATTACAGCACAGTCACACTCTGAGGTCACTGTCTTCTGTATATCCACCTGTGGCCTACAACATAAAATTTACTACACATACTGAGTTCAGAATTTGATATTGTCAGTCTTGGCACTAAGTAAAATAACATGAAATCTTGCTCTTCCTGTTATGTTCTAAAATATTACCTGATTACCCTTACCTCAGAAGTAATCTACCAAACCATATGTAAATGACTGTTGACTTGTGGTAAACCTAACCAAATGTTTTTTTTTTTTTTTTTTTTTTTTGTTTTTGACTATGGAAGCGTATTGCATTCATGTGCACGAAGCTGGGCTTGGAGGTCGGAGCACAGCTTGGTTCTGAGTTCTGTAAACGAAACTAGTTCCATGATCTGTAAACGGAACCGGTTACGAGAACGGAAAAAACTTCACGCTCCCCTGACGGCTTTTCAGCAGCACAGGTAGAAGGAGCTCCTGCCTGGATCAGGGACCACTGTCCCACTGACACAGAGAAACAGAGCCCAATTTAATTTTTTTCAGAAAACAGTATCTCGTAAATTCAGAAAAACAGCGCCGATTTTTTTTTAAACTTATTTTTTCTCATAATTACAAGATAATTATCTCGTTAATTCAGAAAAACAGAGCCGAATTTAATTTTTTGTGTGAATGCAACAAGCTTCCGTAGGAACACGTATCTTGGGATCTTGTTCATGCGTGAGGGTGGGATGGAGCTGGAGATCGACAGGCAGATCAGGGCGGCATCTGCAGTGACGCGGACTCTAAACCGGTCTGTTGTGGTGAAGAGGGAGCTCAGCTGAAAGGCGAAGCTCTCGATTTACTGGTCGATCTGCATTCCGACCCTCACCTATGGTCATGAGCTCTGGGTCATGACCAAAAGAATGAGGTCATGAGTACAAGCGGCCGAAATGAGTTCCCTTCGCAGGGTGGCCGGGCTCAGACATCCAGGAGGGACTCAAAGTAGAGCCACTGCTCCTCCACGTCCAGAGGAATCAGTTGAGATGGTTCAGGCATCTAGTGAGGATGCCTCCTGGACGCCTCCCTGGGGAGGTGTTTTGGGCATGTCCAACCAGGAGGAGACCTCAGGGCCGAACCAGGACAAGCTGGAGGGATTATATCTCTGGACTGGCCTGGGAACGCCTCAGGATTCCCCCAGAAAATGAAAGTGACTGGGGTTATCTGGGCTCCTCTGCTGAGCCTGCTGCCCCCATGACCTGGACCTGGGTAATTGGATGAAGATGGTACAGTACGACTTTGGAACACAGTAAAAAAAAAAATGTATTTAATTTAATTTCACAAAACAACAAGGTTTCTCAGAAAGAGCCTCCAGCTATACGAAAAAATATATTTTCTGAGTCAGATTCTTGCCTTCAGTCCTTGTTGCAGGAGTTTTGTAGGTCCTTCTGTACTGGTCTACTTAGTTGCAGAGACACAACAGGGAACTCTAACGCAAGTTCCGTCATTGAGTCAAAGGTCTATTTGTTGGATTATTATCCATGCACAGTAATAATGCGTTTTACAAATTGACTGTGACATTGGCACAAAGACAAATATGTTTTAAAACTACTCAGAATATAGCAAAATATGTTTGTAACAAAGACCTGCAAGGTTTATTTGAATGTAAACATATCTCCATGTCTAACTGATGATTGCATAAGGGGCTGGCCAAGTGGTGACAAATGGACAGCCTTACTACATTTTTGTTTGCCTTTCACAACTATTTATGGTAGAAAGATGAATGATACCTCATTTTACAGGGAATAATGAGCACTTTTAGATGTGTGATTAAAAAAAATGTTTTAACCTAATTTTCTGGCTTAAAAAAAAAAAAAAAAAAAAAAAAAACAGAAAAAACACAAACAACAAATGACAAAAACCCGGTAACAGATGGACAGAAAATGAACATCTGTTTTTGACCACTTTATAAAACCTGCCTTAAAGTGTGGTTCCAGTTTTCATAAAACTGTAAAATACTTATTGTTGGTCCTCTAGGGTGTCTATTATGTAAAACAGTAAACAGTATTTTTTCAATATATAAAGGCATAAAATATCAAGAGTTTTGCTAAGTGTTTCGGTAACAGATGGACAAGGGAGAAGAATTACATGTTTCAATTGGTCATTCAGCATATTTAATATATATTATCTACAAAGTCAAATACCTTAATAAACTAATATAATACATTTTAACATTTATTTCTCCCAGTTTATTAGATATTTGTAACCACTGTAAAAAGTTTTTAAATGGATCTTACAACTTATACGTATAACATACATCCAATAGAATAGAATCAAAGTTATGCTTTAATTACACTAGTTGACAAAGAATGCAAACATACATTTATGCTAAATATACTGCTGTCTAAGTATTTTTGAAAAACCTTTTTCTAAAAAATATAACTTGTGCTGGACACTAGAAGTAATGTCATTTCAAAATATATAACTCTTCAAAAGGTGATTTTAAATGTATTTTTTGATCTAGATGTTAACCTTCCCATGGCCAGTCCCATAACTTACATTTTACTATTTTTATTTTTATTTTTATTTTTATTTTTATTTTTATTTTATTTTATTTTATTTTATTTTATTTTATTTTATTTTAATCAGACCTTTATTTTACCGGAGTCCCACTGAGATCTCTTTTACAAGGTCGATCTGGCCAAGAGCTCAGCAGCACATGCCATGAAAACAAAACAGGTTTAACAGACATGTAGTAACAATAAATAAAAAAAAACAGTAATATTGTAATAACAGAAAAGTTAGACAGTTTTTTTTTTTTAAAGTGCTGTTAAAGTGCAAAAATTTAGTTGAGGTCTGGTCCGTAAGACTGAGTGAAAAGCTTAGAATGACATGAGTTCTGGCATTTTCAGCTCCACTTGTACTTGTACTTGTACTTTCAGAGGCGTAAACACTCACCTATTTCAATGCTGGCTTTAATTATGATCCCCTTTTGGAAGGCAAAATTTTCATTTTCACAGAAATAAAGATGTGTTTTCACAGGTTTTGAAATGACCAAAATAAACACTTCACACCAACAATGCTAATGTTAAAATGCATGAAAACAAGCATATGGCTGCCCAATTATTGATATAATCTAAATGGTACAGCACTGCTGAGATCATTACACACAGTTTTTTAGGTTTAACTTTTGGATAACTTTCAAAACTTATGGTATGAATTCAGCTGTTATAGTGTTGTGTACTTTTTACAACAACACATCTAAAGTTTAGTACATGCACAAGGGGAATAGAGATCTCCATATACATTTTTTCGATCCATGACAAATGTTGCATTGATCCTGTTGAGGTTCAGAGAGTGGTGTGTTGACATGCTCATGGCTCTGGGAGCGCTGAGGTGGGATTTTATCCTGATAAAGGGTAATACATTACATTTACATACATTTACATAGTGTGAATGGCTTCAAGTCTCAAATGATTTACTCACATCAGAATATGCATTTTTTATGCATGCTCAGACAGATGTGAATGCATCATTCACAAACACAAATATTCACAGAGATCAGACTGCATTTATTGCAATATTTTTAATGGTTAAAACAGTGTAATCCTTTGAAGTCGCCTTCTTAAATCAATAGCCCAATCAGATATTATAGGTAGTGAGTCTAAGGCCCGATCCCAGTTCACCCCTTACCCCTCCCCCTTGGCCCTTGCACTTGTCACTGCCCCTTGAAATGGAGCTGCAAGGGGTATGGGTTGAAACATTCTCCTATGAAATGGGACAACCCTTTGCAACCTGTTACGTCATCAGCAGTCGTCGATGCCGCTATAAACATGTGCGATTACTTTGTTTCCAGAAGTATTCATCATGACGTCAGCAGCTGTAACCGTCTGTGTTCCATGGGCTTTGGTCGTCTTCTTGTGGCTATCAACTATAAACCGCAGAAATGCGATCTATAACACACTGAAACGGCATTAAACGGCCGATCAAATGATTAAGTTGTTTACAAAGAAAATATGTACATTTGCGTGTTTCTTTCATCACACTGCTGCACTTTTTGGCTGTTTACCTCCATCTGGCTGATGATTTGAACAGAATTATGGGAAATTTCTCCTACCCCTCTGTTCGTAGTGTGGTCCTGGAAAATCTTTGTTTCAAGAGCTATACAGCCTTCTACCTTAGCCCTTCCCCTCCGTCTAATTGAGAATTGGGACAACACTACCCCTTCACGTGTACGCACAAAACTGAGGGGGAGGGGTAAGGAGGAGGGGCCAAGGGGTGAATTGGGTTTCAGCCTAAAAGTCACCGAGTTAGATTTATACTGTCAAATAGTTTAGAGTATTTTTCAGCTCTTTTGTCTTATCATTTATATATAGCACACACTAACTTCTACACCTTAATTAAATGTAGAGTATGTGACATTTCAGGCCTGTGTTTCTAAACAGAACTGGTTGAATTTGGCCCCTCCCACTCACTCTGTGAACAAGGAACAGAGCCCTGGTTTGTAACGACTAAGCAGGAGAGTGGCACTGAAAAATAAAATATCATGTTCTGAGTTTTGTCTCATCGGTTGTGCACTAAAACACATATACATCTGCCTCTACCCCTGTAAACCTCATTGGTCCAGAAGAGATGCTTTCCCCTCCTCCTTTGTAGCCTGACCAACCATCCGGTTTTCTCTGTGTATTCAGTACTGAGAAAACAGTCTGGATTTGGGCCAGTCACTGTGAAATCTGCACAATCTATTATATACAGAACCAATCACAAGTCTAAGGGGCGAGTGTTTCTTTATGTCACGAGTCAAAGTCAGTTTGAGGTCCACAAATCTCCTTACAACTGTTTTTGATTGTTTACATGATTCAAAAACAAGGATTGAATTACAGATCACACCCTGTATTCTTAAGTTTCTCTGACAAAAGCGTCACATCCGTCTTATCTGCAATCTTACTCTGCGCCTGTTAGTCCCGTCTTCATACTCGTGATTCCAGACGGATTTCTCATGGAGAAAGACGGATGGATAGCCAGGCTACCTCCTTTGCTCTTTGTTTCCAACTATCAGGCCTCCGTGCATTCTTTACCCTGAGTTTTATCTCTCAGACTGAACTGCACAACATTATGAGTGAGAGAGAAGAGCAGAATGAAGTGGCATTTTGGGGAACTCTTATTATATCTTTTATATTGTGTTTGTACCTAGGGATGGGAATCGTTAAGAATTTAACGATTCCGATTCCATTATCGATATTGCTTATCGATCCGATTCCTTATCGATTCTCATTGGGTGAGGGAATAAAAGAGTACAAACAGGTGTGTTTGCATTAACTGTCTTTTATATTTCCATCTCTGCTCAGAAAATATAACATATACAGTATGTGCAAATAATAACAGATGACACCGGGCCGGTTCGGGGGGGGGGGGTACAGTGAAAGTGAAACTAAAGACGCTTTACTAATTCCTCTATTGCTGCACTTCTACAATGTGGAACCGGTTCGACTTGACTCGGCTCAGCTGGTCTCCCGTTGTTGTGCACCTCATTTCCTTTCCCTTCTTACCTTCGGAAACTTGTATTTAAGGAGTTATGATGTTTGTTGCCCACACCAGAACTGGAACCGGCCTGGCATTCACTCTGCCCCTACATTCAGAAGCGTCGCTAAGTAGCGTATCACATACGTGACAATCCTGTAAATGATTCACATGCTGTGGACAAATGTTTGGGGATACTGGAGGGATTCCACCCTTTTGAAGACATGGAAGCTTTGACAGTGTTCCAAGTAAGTGGACCTGGTGTCGTCTTTTTGGGCAGTTTCTGCCTCAACACCATGTTGGCAACGTTCTGACCAAAACAATGCAGCATACGTGTGACGTCATCGTGCAGGCACAACGAAGGCAGAATCAATAAGCAGAATCGTTAAGCAGGCAGGCAAACGATTCCAAGGAATTGAACTACTGGGAACCAGTTCTCAAAAAGAACCGGTTCATGATTCCCATCCCTATTTGTACCAATACAAATTAAGGGATAATAGGTCTGGTCCATGCCCAAATATAGTAGGTGAAATTAATGCATCTTTAATAAGGGTGTGAAGATACACTCAGCTCATGAGTCAAGACAATACACGAAATTGGGTTCATGAGATGAGACGATATTTCACATCACTTTTGAGAAAACTAAATTGACAAAATATATGACTGGACAAACTGACTTTTTTATTCAACAGAGTAATAAAACAATGGAGGCGCATTTTGAAATGTTTTATAACTTGTATCCATGCATGACTGAAGCATGAGTTTTTAACTGTTGAGCTTCTTTCCACAAATAAAATTAAATATTTCTTTTTTTTAAAGTGCAAACAATATGTGCAAAATTGTAAAATGGCCTCATATCAGCTGCAGTTAAAATGCCGATGTCTCTCGTTATTGCCGTGGCTCTGGCGCTTGACTCTGGGAGTTTAGGTGCAAAGGCGTCTGTCAGTGTTGTCCGGCCTTTAGCTGTTTTAATCACAGTGCAGTGGATTTTAGAGGCGAGCTGTGGTGGTTCTGTATGTGTCTTTGCATGATACTCATGTTAGCTGCAGTGTACAGTACTATTTTCTTGCAGTACTTTTACATATTGTCCGTGTCTTGTCTGTCGCTCGGTTGGCGTTTATTATCTCCAGGTGCACCTGCAGAGTGAAACTGTGAGGCAGGAGCACCGCTATCAATTGTGGGCCCCATGAAAGCTAAACGTTGTGGACCCTTTCATAAAATTCAGCATCTTGTCGATCTGTCGGAGTGAGTGGGTGCGTGCGATCCACACATAACGTCACTTGCGCTCAAAGAAACTGAAACTTAACATGCTTTGACTTTGAACGTCTGATTCCTGACTTCTATGTCTCTTTTATACTGCGGATCTTACAGAACATTTTCGCAACTTCTACCTTGTTTCCACTGGACCCCGTCCTCTGCTCTATGGGCCCCCCACAAATGCCGAGCCCCATGAATTTGTCATGTTTACCCTCCCTTATCGGCACCCCAGTTGTGAGGTATGCACAGACCGCACAGGGGGATGTTTTCCGTAAGTACCGTGACGTACCACACCTACCTCCTACCAAGAAGTTTGGATTGCTTATCTTTTCACTTAAAATGAAATATTGTCACGATTTAATCTCGCGAGATCTTGTGACATGAGATCTTGTCACACCTCTAATCTTTAACACTCTCATGAAAATGTTGAAAAAAGAAGATCTGTAAGACCCACTATAGGAACATGTTGGTGCAGATATGGAGTTTTGCTGCCTCTGTAGATATAAAAGGATAACGTTAAAAGGGATTCATGTTCACTAATTTTCCCATAAATCTTACAAACAATCTTTAACAATTGGTGTACAAGTACATCTTACTACATCCTGCACTACTTAGTTTCGGTATCAAGGTAGAGGTAAAATGTGTAATAAGTTAATTCCAATGCAATGAGGTCATGTTTGGCACATAAAAAGTACTAATATTAAGTAATCACAATCTAATACTCTGTGAAGAACTTTTACATACATGACAAACGAACTGTCAGGAGAAAAGAGAAGTTGAATTTTTGTGTGATAGTGGTGTGTTTGTTCCACTGGCGACACCACAAAATACAATACATATCACATAAAACAATATGAGTGTTTCAGGCATCATAAGTATGCACACCAACGTCCAAATCAAGCCAAGAATGGGCAGAGGAGACTTCCAAATCGAAAGAATGACACCACACTGGGAACTCACATGTCCAGAAGACGTCAATTAAGCGTCTTTGCTGACTGTTCAAAGGATGTCCACTGAGGGGTCCGAATAAAAAAGAAAAGAAAATTGGCTTTTTAAATGTCTTTTCAACATCAACTATCATGATCCAAAGGACAGCTTCAGACAGTTAAAAAAGAAAGTTTTTCAGTCTAACTTTACTTCTAAGTTCAACCTTGACCCCAGAGGAAACCCAAGCAGATGTGGAACTGGACGGGGCCAATTTAACAATGGTAACAGAACTCAAGTTACTGGGACTAAATGGCTGTGTAGTCATAAGAAAACCTCTTATCAATGAGGATAGCAAAAGATGTCAAGCATAAAGACTGGACTGTGTTTCAGTGGATAAAGTCTCATGTGGTCTGAGGAGTCCAGATTGACCCTGATCCGCAGTGATAGATGTATCAAGGTGAGAAGCGAGGCAAATTAAATGGTTACCCATCATGCCTAGTGCCTACAGTACAGGCCTGTGGGGGCAGTTTTATGATCTGGATCTGCTTTCGTTGGTCAGGTCTAGGTATGTGTCCATACAGTGAGGTTGGATGAACCTAAATGTACTGAATGAGCAGATCAGAACATCAGTGTATTGTTTCTTTGCTGATGACACAGACATATTCAATGATGGCAATAACAGGAATCTTCAGGCTCATATTGTAGTACAGGGTGTCCCATAAGTCTCCATACATAGGAAAAATAAACGTTTCTTGACATAAACCATTTTAATTTATATAATATGCTCTATATGACTGCCAATTTGTCGGGAACACATTTCAGTGCGTGTCCTCCACTGCTGAAGAACTATAAAGGAGAAATATAAAGAAATACATGTTAGAACCATATGTATTATGTCTCCTGTGTATGGAGACTTATGGGACACCCTGTAGTAGTCGTAGTAGTAATGTAGTTTTATTTCGAACACATAGAATCATCAGAAAACAAAAATACACGGTCAAACAAAGTTTTTCTGCGCTCAAAAAGGAGTGGGAAGAAGTATAATAACTTATTGACTCCCACCCCTTTTTACAAACTAGTAATTAAATTAAATCCGCTTCCTGTGCTTTGTTAACACACCTTTTCTTCTGTATATTTTTACAATAACACAAAACATCCAGACAAACCATTCACATACGCTTTTTTGATCACTTCATACACAATCACATTTGCATAATCAACTGTTTTTAATATAAACTATAATATTTATATGTGCTTTAAATATTTACTACAAATACAGTGATCAACAAGAAAAGCACTCGGAGAGTGCAGACCTCCGCCATGACAGATCCCCCCCCCCCCCGATCACCACCAAAATTTAATAATTTCTTCCTTGTGCCAATATCAATATTTCCTGAAAATTTCCTGAAAATCTGTCCATAACTTTTTGAGTTATCTTGCAAACAAACAAACAAACAAACAAACAAACAAACACACACGCACGCAAACACACAAAGCAAAGTGATCACAATACCTCTTGGTGGAGGTAATAAATGTGATAATATCTTCTTATGATGGTAATTAATTAATTACAATATCTTATTTTATGTGTACTTCTATGTTATAACTAGATAACTAGATATTCACTTATTCAGATAATGTTCTATATTTTGTTATTATAGTGGATTTACGCATCCTTACATCCATTTATACAGAAAGAGTGAGTTAGAAGCATGAGACATCATTCTCACACATGGATTGAGGATTGATCATGACAGAAATGAGACCTAAACCATATTTAGAATCTATGGGATGTGATGGAGAAGATTTTATGCAGTAGTTTTTTTACTCTAGCAATACAAGAACCTAGAGAAAAGTAACACAACTATGGATGCAAAAAACTACCAAAATGTTACATATGCCATGGTGAATATTTGCCATAATCAAAGCTAAAGGTGGTCCAACATAAGTTCCTGTAAAAAATACGAATTGTTTCACAAAAAGTACAAAGAGTGCCAGAGTCTTGAATGCAACCAGTTCAACAAAAACTAGAACAACTAAAGCTACGTTTAGACGATAACGATCTGAACCGAAAACAAAAATGGTGTTGTGTTCTCACCTTTAATTCTGCATTTAGACATGTGTTTTTGGGGAAAATCTGCATGCAGACGGACATGCAAAAGTGTGTGAAGTTTCCTATTTAACGATGTAATGTGCATGTTAGGTAGCTAGGCGGCATCACCACCACCAAGACCAAGCACCTGCATAGAACCTTTCTACTTCTCTTCCTGTAATTGGTGCATCAGTCATTTGCTGAAGGTAGTTAGTAGGCCTGTAACGGTACACAAAATGTTCGGTTCGGTACGTTTTCGGTTTTCAAAGCCACGGTTTGTTTTTTTTTCGGTTCTAATGTTTTAAAATACATTTAGTAATATTAATAATTTATTTTATTTTCTATTTGATTTGTAGCAGCAGAATTATATTATTCCTGTTTTTCTATATTCTATTGTCTCCAAAAATTGGGGGAAAAATGTTAAAAAATTCATAAATGCATTAACCCTTTCATGCACAGTGGTCACTCCAGTGGACAGTTATTCTCCAGCTGTTCTCTTATATATTCATGGGTTTTGTCGTTTTAGTTCCATATCAGCCAACACAGTGGACGCTTATGCATATGTAACTTTGCTGTTCTTGACAAACCTGATCTGCAGTAACATGTTTGAGTGTAAATAAATAACTATTAGACTGTAATTATAATTTTTTCTTTAACAAAATGTTTTTTTTTTTGTATATTATCTCCATGAAGTGAGTAATAACTAGTATTAGAGTATGTTTAATATGAGAAAACATCAGATTAGCAGCATTAAAAGTGTTTATATTTCATAGTTTTCATTGTATATCAGTAAATACATGTTTCTTTGCTTCAAAAATTCAACGCATCGTATCCATTTGAGTGGACATTTTTGCAGCTCCATGAAAAATAGGTTCATAAAAAGCTGTCAACTGCATTTTTTTTTCATGCCTAAAGAGGAATAAAAACAGGGGGGGGGGGGGATCATGATTAAGGTTCTCATAATTCACGCATGAAAGGGTTAATAGACATTTTGAGGGGTTTTCTTTCTTCCCGTACCGAACCGAAAAAAACGAACCGTGGCTTTGAAAACCAAAAACGTACCGAATCGAAAATTTCGTGTACCGTTGCAGGCCTAATTGCAACAAATAGCCTTGATACTGGTTGTATAACCTTGTAAAAATGCATGCATTAGAAGAGGAACAACTACAACAGGCTAATACTGGACCATTACGTTAAATCAAGCCTAATTACTATGTATTTAACTTGATGTCAGTAAGTCACTACAGCATTTCCCACACTCCAAATGGTCAGGCCCCGTGCAGCCGTTCACACAGATGGAACTGGCCACTGATCACGGCAGGACTTCTGAACCCCTAATAGGCTACACATGCCCTGAAGGCTCACAACAGCTGGACGCCCTTTTCCCGATCACCCCTCTTTGAATCGTCCACTGTTCCTCCTCCCCGGAATAGACAGACTTTTCGCCTGTTGTGGCTTTTGTGTGCGGCGAATGCACATGAAGACAGGGAGTGCAGATTTGAAGCGCTGGCTCATTATGGCGCTCTGCACTGGGACTCTGTCTTTGCGGTCCTAATGATCTCACACAGAGATTAATTGTTACCGGCACCCCGTTCCATCGAACAGTTCAAACCAAGGGCAGGTCGTTTGGATTACAAACTCAGATTCTACTTAAAATTCACCACCGGTCTTGTTATCAACCCCCCCCCACACACACACACACACACTCCAATTCCTGTCTCTGAACAGCTCTGTGTTATGGCTCATGATATCCAAAGTGGAGCATAACAAAACTTTTTCATCTTCTGCCATAGTTGTCAGACCAAACACCACAGGAGTACAAAGTGGTTTATCTACAGTCAGCACATACGTCTTCATTCACAATCACAGGATGCACGCTTTAATACAAAACACACACACTCGACACACGCCGACCCCCTGTGAAAGTGGAGGAAAAATCCAAAGTCATTGAGATACCAGCTGGAAGATTGAAGGCCATTTTTCAAATTGAATCGACCTGTCAGGGTTTGGACGCTATTATTTATTTATTTATTTACATTTATTAGACAAACACAATAGGCAAAAGGAAGGAGTTGCACGTTTGGAATACAAAATACAAAGTATCACTAAAATGAAATTCAAGCTACTTTTAACCTGGGTCGCGTTTTTCTTTCTTGTCTGAACACTGGATGTAGTAAGACCACATCACATTGACCTTAACCATGACTTAAAATCTGCAAGTAGTCTGTTTAACATTTGAAGCCCAAGGTTTTGCTAATTCTTCCAGTGGCTGGAGGCTTGTGCAGAGTCACTGCAGCGTAGTTAAATGGCAAGTGGCATTTCACATGTTACTACCAACATGTTGTCATACAAAAATGATAATCACTCCCAAACTTACATACACTGCCTAACAAATGTATTAGACCATTTGTATAAATGGTTTGTAAAGTTTATGCCACAGTTGCTCTATATTAACACCATTAGTAGTTACCAAAATATTTTAAAAGTAAAAAAGAAGAAGAAAAAAAAAAAGCCCTGAAAAAATCGAAATTTTAAAAAAATGTATTTAAATGTCAAATTATAATTATTTTCTTACATTCCTGAACAGAAAAAAAATAGTATTAGTGTTCTGATTTCTCAGACAAGCCCCTTTTACTTAATATTTGTTAATGAAAAGATTAACTCAGTGTGAAATTCCTCATCCCTGTTCTAAATATTAAAATGTCCAGAGCTTAAAATACCAGTAATAGTGATAAAAGCTTAGCAGAGTGTGGTCACTATGCTAAGGGGTCATTCCATGGCAGTTCAACCAATGGTCCCAACATGACCCCCTCAGAAAATTCTGAAAAAAATCACACTTGTTCACCTACTAGATAAATGAACACATCCAAAATTTTAATGTCATATCTGTAATAGTTTAGGAGATACAGCCCTTTGAAAATTAATGTTTTGTTTTTGTTTTGTTTTAATTTTGCAAATTTGCTTTTCGGCCAACTTTGAGGAGCTATATCTCCTTAGGTATTCAAGCCACACTGCTGAAACTTACTGTCTGGGGTGAAATCCCCCTGAAAAGACCATATTTTGCATCAAAATAATTGTAGGTGCCTTCATGTTTGGTCCATGAGGCCTTGAAATCAGGCGAAAAGGCTAATTCTTCCAAATGTCCTCTCTCTTCAGGCTTGCACTGTGCCAGAATGGATGACTGTAGAGACCTCTTTTTTTGGGGTTTTTTTTTTTTGCATGGATTCTTATGGTCAAGATGCAACAATATACTGCAAAAAGACTACATTTCAATGAAAAGTGTTGCTGTGAGGCAATGAATAAAATGGGTAGATTTCAATTTTTCACAAAAATACTCTTTATTTGAGCGCCCAAATTACCATGTGGCCAGTTAATGAAAATTTTGAAATTTTTTACCATGTCTTCATATGTGTTTCAAGATGTTGTGGACAAAATTTTAGCTTTGGGATAGAACTGGTTCTATTTTTAATATTTATTTTTACTGCATGACTATATTATCTTCAAATTGTATACAAACGTAGGTGTAAATGGCATTTTTAACAGTATAATGGCATTGATTATTGCACAAGTTATGATAATACTTGAGATATTTGAACTAGGGTGTGGAACTGCATGATGGTTCAGATAGAATAATTATAGATTTCCAAGACCTGGCTCAGGTTGATGCCTGTAGTAGAGACTTCTCGGAAATTGGATGGAGCTGGTCAGTTGACTCAATTTCACCAGGGTCAACGACAGAAATGTAGCTAAGATTTCCCAGAATCACCAATTTTCAGAAAGCCTGTTTGTCTTGATAACGTCTTTCTGTGACATTCATCCTTTAAGATCAATCCAACAACACATTTTTCCTCCATGATGAATAAGTTTGTTCAGAATTATGAACAGAATTCCCAAAATTAGGCTGGCCAGCATCATAAAAATTCTGGGAAATCAAGCGGGGCACTTTCTGAAATCTGGTTGATTTGGGATGGAATGACCCTAAGCATTATTGCCCATGAAAAACATTGATTTGTGGAAAAAAAAATTGGTTTGTAGCATTAATTGATATTTTGTCAATAAATATTTAGAAACGAAATGTACAATATAAAGGCCACATTTAAAATTGTATCCGTGTAAAAACAGCATTAAACCTACTATTAAATCTAATCCTTGATTAAATACAGAGCCACTGTTGGACTCTGTAATGTTTGAGTCAGCTGGGAATTTTGGAAACTCTAGTAACATTAAACTTTTGCTCACAAACACTACTATTGTTTTCTCTTACATCATGTATGATATCTCAGAATATTACAAGTTAATTATCATTATACTATCACTGTTAAATCCTTTTGTTGGAGCTGTGAGTTTTTTCATTATTTAAGTAAACATTTATTCATTATTTTGTTGTTTTGGTTTGTGTAATAGTTAATTTTTTACCATAGAAGCATTATTTTTTCATTAATTTGAGTAATAATTAATAATAATTAAGCCCATGTGTTATGATAACAGAAGTTATGCTGTAGATACAGGTTGTCCTTTGTCTGTTGTTAGCGTTTTGGTAAAAATTTGCATTGTAAATTTAAGCCTCAGTGATTCTTGGACAAATAGCATCTACAGCTCTGTCGTCATTGCATTATGGCATTTTTTCTGATTATTATGATTTTATTGAACTATCCAAATCTTTCCTCTCCTCACTGCGGTACTATTGTTCCTTCATAAACATTAGCATCTATCACAGATAAACATGTAGCTGTGTGATCAGCTGGAAACACCTGCTCCCTGTTCTATTTCCCCACTCTCCAAAGTCATCAGAGCCATAATTAGCTCTATCACACTGGGATCCAGCAGAGTTTGCCCTTTGACCTTCTCTGTGAACTTTTTTAGGTGACGCGGACTTAAAAGAAATAGTTAATAGGGGCACGGGGAAGGTTAATAATGTTAGTGCACTCTGCTTCAAGTAATATTCAAGGACAAAACTTGGTTAGACAAAATGTGATTAGATTGGAAGGAAAGAGGAGCACAGAGGTGGATAGAGCAGGTTCATGAGCCCAGCAGGGAAACTAGTTTAATATTAAAGCAGCAAGAAAAATGTCTGAACTTATTATTCTTTTTATATAAGAGAGGGAAAAACCACAGGAGGGGATGATCTCTTCAAATTTGAGATGAATAATTTCAATATTTTTTTTCTCTAAAAAAATAAGCCATTTGTTAAAAAAAAAAAAAAAAAATTGCGTAATCATTGCACATAAATGTGAATCTGAAAAAAAAAAAAAAGGTCCTGTATAATGTTTTGACCCTGGGTCATAATTTGTCTATTTATATGTATATGTATGTGTTTTCTGTTTGGTGTGTGTGTGTTCTCCCCCGTCCTGTAGGTGTGCTGTGCCCCTTTTGTGTCTGTTTGTTGCAGGTTGCTGATTGGTGGAGCATGATTGCCTGGCCCCTTTAAAGATGGCTCTGGAGCTTCCATCCACGCTCTCTCTTGCCTCCTGCCAGCCCTCAACCCTGTGTTCGTGTGTGTGACCGTCAGTCTTCGTGTGCTCCTGAAAAATTTGATTGTTTGTATTTGTAAATAGTTTTTGTTAAATTGATCCTTTTTCAGGTAGGGGAGGTCGGCTCTTTTGTTTTCTCGTTTTCTCCTGTTTTTGGTTAGGTAGTTAGGTAAGCTTTCTGTATTTTATTTCTTGCATTTACTTTGGTTAGGTAAGTTAGTTTGAATTGTAAAAGAAGATATTTTGTTTGTTGTTTTAGCCGCTCCCTCCCCTAATCCTTCCTTAGTTGTTGAGCAAAATACTGAAAATAAATATTGTGAATTTTAGTTTTTGACTGACGTGTGTGCTTGGGAGCTGGGAGGGGACAAAAGTTGACCACATTATGTTCGCCCTGGTAAACCGCTAGGCCGGGGCGTAACAATAACCATGACATTTTTTGTAAGGTCCTGTTACTTCTCTGTTCACAATAACCATGCAGATTACACTGGTCAACAACAAATTTATTGTTTAAGTTTTTTGAGCTGATTTAGGATCATTTTGGTGTGCTAAATCCAAAAATCACATTAATTTTGCTCAATCAGGTCAACTTTCTGAACTATGCTACATATTGGCTTTTTAACATTTTTACCTCCGCCAAGGAGGTTATGTTTTTGCCAGGGTTTGTTTGTTTGTCTGTCTGTCTGTTTGTTTGTTTGTTTGTTTGTTTGTTTGTTTGTTTGTCTGTCCGTTAGTGTGCAACATAACTCAAAAAGTTATGGACAGATTTGGATGAAATTTTCAGGGTTTGTTGGAAATGGGATAAGGAAGAAATGATTAAATTTTGGTGGTGATCGGGGGTGGGGGGGCCCACGGGGGGGGCCACTGATCAGCCTTGGCGGAGGTCTGTGCTCTCAGAGTGCTTCTAGTTACTTACATTTATGGGCATTTTCACATCATATGATACAAAATTCTTTCATATTTCTTGCAATAAACGAGTTCTGAAGATTTTACTTTTGCCAATTTATGATTAATGTTTTTTTTTTTTAATATTACAGGTGAATGAAATGGCTTCGACTAGAAGATCTTGCAAAAATAAGCCTGACGTATTCTGCTACATCTGCGGTGAATACACCATTGTACCTAACAGGAATCAAGTCACAAGTTTCATAAAGTGTCCTTACTAATCTTAATTTGGTATTAATTATTATATTTTGTGAGAAGATCAAATTTTTAAAAATCAAATTAGCAAAAAAAACCTGACCTGATTGAGAAAAACAGATGTCATTTTTGGATTTAGCGGTGCAAAATGGTCGTACTTCAGTTGAAAAAAACCTAGACAACTTGCAAAAAAAACATTTTTTCTTAACCCAGTGTAATTCTAAATGACTGGTTTCCACCTGTGAATACTCCATGTTCATGAGGTTTGATCATCAGTATAAATAGTTTTCACAAATACAAGGTTGTTCAGCTCATGAGGGTAGAACAGGAACTTCACACAGTCCTGAAATCAGTCAGAAAACCAGCTATCTTAGCAGTGATAGAACTCAAAACATTAGCACAAGCCCAGGTTTCCATGAGGATGCCACAGCAGTGTTGCTTCTGAATAATAGATAGCAGAGTGTTATATTATAAGTTCAGTTTCCAGACATGAAAGGTTCATTACATATGATTCATCTGTGTTCACTTGAGTACGTGATGTTGGTGTTGGAATCTGTCAGGGAGATGTTGACATTAACTATCTCCATTATTAGCTAACTGTGGATTTTATGTTGTAGTTTTCGAAGACTATGTGAACATTCTGCCTGTCTAACCACTGCACCATTAAATATTTTTACATACACACTAATATTCTATTTTAGAACAAATTTTTAGAAAGTACTGAATTTGCCAACAGCATGTTCCATTCCAACATTCCACTATTTTTTCCCTTCAAAAGAGCATTTTCCGATTCAGACATTTAGAATATGCATCCAGTCTTATGAGGCTTTTTTTTGGACATGTACACAGTGCATTCAGAAAATGGATTTAATTTGCTCATTTTTTTGGAGTGTGTGACATGTGGCTGCTGTTTGTGGTCAGCAGGGTATAGAGCAGGGGTGTCAAACTCATTTTGGTTCAGGGGCCACATTTAGCCCAATTTGATCTCAAGTGGGCCAGACCAGTAAAATAATGACTTAATAACCTATAAATAATGACAAATCCAAGTTTTTCATTTTGTTTTAGTACAAAAAAATCCCAATTAAATTATGAAAATATTTATATTTTACAAAAAAGATGTGAATAACCTGAAAAAAATAGAAATTTCATATGAAAAATGAGTGCAATTTGAACAATATTATGCCTTGACTTATTATTTATACATGTACATTACACACAATGTTTCATAAACATTTGGTAACAGGCAGAGTATTGTTAAAATTTTGGAGTTTGGAACAAAAATTTGAACAATTTCTACAATATTCCATCTCTTATTATTAACACAACTACAGTTCACAGCGGATCCATAAATGCACAAAACATTTAGTAACAGGTAGAATATTGTTAAAATTGCACATTTCGGGTTGTTTCTCTTTGTTTTAATTTATGTATTTCTTTGCATTTTACTGTGAAAGAATAGTTTTGGAAATGTAAATATTTTCACAGTGTAATGTTATTTTTTTTTTCACTTAAATTTTTTCCACATAATTTTTCACAAAGAAAATTTGTAGGTGTCATTTTTAATGGGTTCATTGTGTTGTTATTTTTTACTTGAGATCACATTGGTCTGTATGTGGAACCTGAACCAAAATGATTTTTGACAACCTTGATTGTTCAAGTTAATTTTTGCACTTTCATCCCGTGGGCCGGAATGGTACCTTTGACGGGCCAGATTTGGCCCCCGGGCTGCATTTTTGACACCTGTGGTATAGAGATATAGATAGGTGGGGTCTTTTCTGGCACAGATGGATGCTCTAGAGATAAGACAAAGGCTACTGCCACGGTAAAGTGGCACCAAATATCAGTTTGTCTACTGCCACAGAGCCAATCAAATTATCCGAATTCTGCACTATGAACGTTGTCCCAGTGGCTGATTTATATTCATCAAAAACCTGGCAAATTCCTCATATGAGGCAAAACAGTCGCCACTTTTCATGTTTTTTGTCTGCATGCTGAAACTGAAAGTGTGAATAGATGCACAAACCAGCTTTCAGTAAGTGGTCCCCTATCCTTTTACTGTAACTGGACAGGCGATGCTTATTGCCACAGTACTGTGTCAGCAGGGGGACAGGTTACAGGTTACCGATCTACACAGGATATAATGAGGGCGCTGATTGGCTCTGGTACTAGACAAATGAGAAAGCAGTCCCACAGTACTGTGGACATAGACACTTTGTAAAGATAATTACACATTTATAGTCAAAAGGAGAAAACTGTTGAACATTATGAGGATATGAACAAATTTTTGGATGTGACATGTTTTTTTTACAGAGGATGTTTGAAGTAACATAAGTGGGAGGCTGAGTTCACACTGTGGAGTCTGCCACCAGTGGGAAACTCTGAAAGAAGTATTATTTGAATGGCTTTATGGTGTCAGAAAATCAGTATTTTAATCAAAAGTATTCAATTTGTAATCAAAAGTATTTAACCTGTGTTCATTAAGTGTTTAACCTGTATTCATTTGCCTGCCAGAAGTTATTCTTAGTGTAATGTGTGGATTGTACCAGAGAAGCTGACTTTTTTCCTGGGAGACCCTCGAAAGAACCCATGAAATGGTGGAAAGTTACAAAATGGGGCGGGCAGAAAGAGCATGTGAGCTCATGGAAAGTTTCGGCAAACGTGGTGTACAAGAGAAGTAGACGTGAGGAGAAATTTTGGACATTCTGGGAAATAATTTACATTTTCTGGGAAAAAGTTTAATATTAATATATGATAAATTAATTCGAGGAATCAGCTGCATATGTATATTCTCTGACCAATCCTGACAGACACCAAGAAAACCGTACCGTATTGGAGACAAGCTAAAAAAGGGGGTTTCCGACGTGACTAGATTGATGTTCAAAATATGATAAAAAATGGGTATGGTTTGTAGCTAAACCCAACCTACTTCTGATAACATAAAAATGGTCTCCTGGGGCGAAAAAGTCAGTTGCTTCTGCGGATGTCAACTCAGTGTTTATTTTATGCATGAATAAACACTTTATGCGGCTGCAATTCTGCTCGATCTCCGACTTTGACTTGACTCTGTGTGCATTTACTTGACGAAACTCCACTACGTAGATGGGAGTACGGAGACGTAAATTCAACATGCCAGAGTACAGAGAGGAAGAGCGTCAAAGGGACCAAAGATGTCTCCCACCTGTGGCAGTAAATTTTTCACGACAGCTTATGTACAGCTGCACAGAAACAGGAATATTAGAAGAATATTCATTTTCACTGGTCGTGTAAAAAGCTTCTTCAGAACACTGTCTTTAAAATAATGACCATTAGTCTGCATGTAAACTTACTGAACACTGCTAACTTAGAAATTCAGTTAATGTCAACGACTCCAACACAAACTTCACATAAACGCAGATTTTACAGAGGACGTTTAATCTGGTTTAAAGCCTCAGGTTTCAGTTAGAGGGAATAATGTCTTTAAGAAACTGCATCAATGGGTGAAAATGATTTTTTTTGTACTTATCTTTGGACAATCACTTGCACTTTTACAATTTGCACATACCGCTTACAGACATCGTCTATATTTTTTTTTGCTGTACATACCGTTTAGTCATAGTTTTATATATTTTATATTCAAAGGTGGGTAATCCCAGCTCCATGGAGTAAAAGTCCTGCCATGTATTGGTTCTACCTGTTCAATTAACACAGGTGATTCCACTAATTATCCCTTCATCTACCTGAATGAGGAGCTGTGCTCATCAAACTGGGCCGGTTCAGCGAGTGGTTGGAACAAATACACGGCAGAACTTTTACTCTACGGAGCTGGGATTACCCACCTCTGTTTATATTTCATTTATTTTGATTTGTTCAGCACTTCTCTTCTACAGCCGCAGTAGTGTTCAACACTGGTTATTGTTAGTTTATAAAGACGTTTATAAAGACGTTATTGCCAACAATGACTGACTCCTAGTACACAACAAAATCTAGCGCTAAAATACACCCAAATACATGTAATTTAACGCACAAGAGTATGAAAAGAGTAAAGTAAATAATCCACAATCATACAAAGAGCTTGGGAAAAGACAGGAGCTACCAGTCACTTCAAATTGCAGATTCTCTCTCAATAACTCTTCAAACTGCCTGAAATGTGTTGCCAGAAATGTTCAGAGTCATTCTGCACTGCAGATGGGTTAATTGCATTAACATTTTTAATCAGATTAATCATGATGATCAGTTAACGTGATAATTTTCACAGCCCTAAAAATTACCAAAGAGTTTCCTGCAAAAACTATGTGGACGAGTTAATGATAGCAGCCATATTGAAAAAGGCAAAAACAGCCCTTCAACTGGCTGCAGTGGGATGATAACACTGGTCAACAACAAATTTATTGTTTAAGTTTTTTTGTCCTTATTTAGGATAATTTTGGTGTGCTGAATCCAAAAATCACATTAATTTTGCTCAATCAGGTCAACTATCTGAACTATGCTACATATTGGCTTTTTAACATTTTTGCTTACATTTATGGGTATTTTCACATCATATGATACAAAATTCTTTCATATTTCTTGCAATAAACAAGTTCTGAAGATTTTACTTTTGCCAATTTATGATGAATGTTTTTTTTTAATATTACAGGTGAATGAAATGGCTTCGACTAGAAGATCTTGCAAAAATAAGCCTGACGTATTCTGCTACATCTGCGGTGAAGTCACAAGTTTCATAACGTGTGCTTACAAATCTTATTTTGGTATTAATTATTATATTTTGTGAGAAGATCAAATTTTTCAAAATCAAATTAGCAAAAACAACCTGACCTGATTGAGAAAAACAGATGTCATTTTTGGATTTAGCATTGCAAAACGGTCCTAATTCAGTTGAAAAAACCTAGACAACTTGCAAAAAACATTTTTTTGTAACCCAGTGTAATCCACCAGGGGGCAGAAAACACATACTGAGGGATATACAACAGGTTTTTAAGGAAAGTACTGATCTTGTTGATTAGATAGAGGTCTCAGAACCTGTAGTAGCAAATATGATACGAATGGTTTTATAGGGTTAAAACCCACACAGAGGCACAGTCGCTCCCTGAATAACACCAATAAAACAGGGCAAGTAGAGGAGACAGGAAGGGGAAAGGAGAAGTTAAATTTTAGCCCATTTTAATCATTCACCGCCACTTGGTCCATAAAACTTTACCTGTCAAGTTGTGGATTCTCACACTGCCGTGGGACATTAAAAGAACATGAAATACTGAGACAGAGATGAGTGTGTGATTAATGTTGCAAATGCTGGACGAATCTGTGCACCATTCATGTGGGTTTATGAGCCGAGCTGATTTAGATCAGTGCTTGGACATGAAGGCAGAGAGAACAGTGATATGTTAGGGGTTTAAAGTCGGATCTGGACGTCAGAGCTACTAAACAACACTACACACACTGCAAATTATGTGGTTCTTGCCAAGATTTAAAAAAAAAAAAAAAACTTAGATTTAAAAGTGTTAGATCATTTATCCTGTGTTAAGAGTTAAGTGTACATACATCTGTAGACATGCTTATTTCTACATTAAACAATCTTAACCCTATAACGCCAAACATATATTTGATACATGAGTTTTGAAGCCCTCTAGACGATCAGTGTGATTTTTTTTTTCTTGAAAAACCTAATGTATAGATAGATACTAGACTAGACTTAGATACATGCAATACACAGATAGTCCATCGGGGGGGGGGGGGGGGGACTTCATTCACCAGAGGCCTTTCCAGTGACACTACAAGACTATCATTAATGAGGAACGAGGCAGAACTTTGCCAATTTTGAAAAAGGAATTACCAATTTGTTAGACATGTTTGTGTTATATTATGTTTTTGTTTGTTCAAAAATAATATTTGAGCATTGAGACCTGATGTATCAAATATGATACAATATTGAAAATCATAGATGGAAATTGATATTTAAAAAAATAAATAAATAAATAAAAAATTGGTTGTTCAGAAGGACCGATAAAGGCTCCAGTTTCAAAAAACTGGAATTTTCTGTCAATGATTTGATAGTTCAGGCTTTATAGGGTTAAAAAATCAACATGAGTAAAACTGAGTAAAAACTGACTCTGTGCTTTATGATTGTAAACCTCAATAAAAATATTCTGGCAAAAAAAAAAAACAAAAAAAAAAAAAAAAAAAAAAAAAACAACTAACTCATTTTGTGAGAATAGATGACAATCCAAGCAAAATTAATCCTAAAGAATAGAGAAAATGTTGATATTTAATGCAAAATAAAAATATATTATGATATTTTTTGTTACAGTTTTGTAACAGATGAGGACTTCATCAAATGTCCTCTAAGACTGTCAGGTTATACTAAACGCTGTACACCACCATTCTCCTGACAGGACATTACTAACCAAGTGAAGTCCACAGAGCTGGACCAATAAGGCTCCAGTTTCAAAGAACTGGAATTTTCTGTCAATAATTTAATGCTTCAGGCTTTACAGGGTTAATTCATGAAATCTTGTCAAGCGAAATTATCTTGCTGCACGGACAGATATTTCACTTCACTTTTGGACACCTTGTTCCTCAGATTTAGTGTCTTTTTCTTGTTTTTAGACGCCCTTGTTTTGCAGTGTAGGTTCATTCAGTCTAAAGCCCACGTGTTACCTTCATATCAGTGAGAAACACGTGACATCCTAACAGTTCACTAAACATAAGTCTGAGCCAAATGGACTTGAGGCACAAAAAGACGCTTCGGGTCGTGGTTAAACTCGTCGTATGAGGGCCGTTATGCATCCAGCGCCGACAGCCGCATTGATTAAAGGTGAAGTATGTGTGTTCCATCAGACAGCTGACTGACTAATGCAGCCCAGACGTGTGTTCTGTGGACAGCCGTCTGTAAATCTTATACTAGAATGTACTGTTTAAAAGCTGAAATAAGAAGCAGACATACCATTAATATACATACAATATGCCTGAGCTGTACACACAAATACACACACATCATTTGTCTCAGCAGTGAGTCATCCAGACCTGTAGAGAAAAGAAATAAAGAAATATTTGGGCCACTTGGCGGGATAAGCACTGACACTTCATTTCAGCTGGTTGTTTAAGATGACTGCTACACACATACACACACACACACACACACACACCGCAAGAAAGCCGAATCCATTCTGTCTGACAGCACCTACACCTGCACCCACAGTTTCAGACCTCACCTTCAGGTTCTTGCCTCAGATATTTGTTACACAAAATCAACACATACAAACACTCCTTCACATACAAAAGACAGTAGGAACTCGAACACCCAACAACACCCGGGAAACATAAACAGCATGTTACATCACATTTTTATTGTATTGCATTCGGTATATTCTAATATTGACAAATGTACTTGTTGGAAGTGTTCTCACAAATCCCCAAACTGTAAAAAAAATAAATAAATCATGCAACACTGTAAAATAAATCCCAAACATAATGTGCTGTGCAATTTTAATACCCTTCAGCTGTAAGATTCTGTTGAAAGTTACTGCGCTATAATTTAGATTAGACTGTCTTTGTGTAAAACTCATATTTATATTTGAAAGTACTCAGATGTTATAACTGTACAAGGCCTTTTTTTTTTTTTTTTTTTTTTTTTTTTTTTTTAAATTTTGCACAACATCAAATCAAACATTAGGACAAGCAAAGAAACAAATTGTGCAGGTGAGATCAGAAAACCCTGTGAGGCTTATAAAATTAATCTCACCTCATTACAGCAATAGAGCTTAAAGAAAGACAAAGGGAATAAAACAATAATATAAAAAGTACAACAAAAATATAAACAAAGAATAAAAGAAAAAGAGTATGTGTCAGTGTGTGTAAGGGTGGGAAAGTGTGTGTATGAGGACTATTTAAATTTGTTAAATCAGATATGTCCTAAGCCTATAAACTAAGTGAGGTAGATTGAGATGTGATTTGAATAGAATAGATCTTTATTGTCACTGTCACAGGAACAATGAAAATCAGTTTAGCAGCTCAGTTCACTTCAGCAGCAAAACACTTAGTGCAAAAGGGACTGTATGAGAAAATAAAGTAAGATACAAATATCACAATGTTAAGAAAAGTGAACTGTGTAAGGGCTTCGGAATAAAATATTAATACACATAAGCTATTAAAGTAATGTTAGAACTCCTGGAATGAACAAAATATACAGAAATAATATACAAAAGTAAACTCTATACTACAGATGAGATATGTACAACAAATAGGATATATACAGGTAGAAGTAAGGTGCATTTGAATATAACTGTTCCATAGCTGAGCCCTCCTAAACCTCAGACAGAACTGACCATGTCCACTACAGACCATTGGCACATGCAACCAATTGGCATGTCTTGTGTGGAAGTTATGTACATCTCTATTAAATGGGAAGAAGGCTTTACAAGGCAAAGAATGTGTAGCAGGTTGAATCAAGATTTCATAAAAAAAAAAAAATACAGATAAGGTATTGATTTAAAGTAAAAATTGAGAGGATCTTAAGCTGTTTGAAAAGAGGGGCTGACTGAGCAGTCGAGTCACTAAATGTGACCATCCTGCAGAAGTAGGTCAAGGTCACCTATTTTCAATATTCTTCTGCTCTATGTCAAGATGCATCCACAGTATAGAGGGAATGCACATGCGTCACTTCCCCCCTGGGCCACGCCCCTCTAAGTCAGACTGAGTGGCAAAAACAAACCGGCTCAACATGGCGGAGCACAGCAGTGACAAAAAGCGAGACCGGGAAAAATGTGGAAAATAACATGAAATTAAAGACAATTGGACTGGATATGGATCCATACAAGCTACCAAACAGCAAGTGGTCTACAAACATTGATATGTAGCTGGAAATCACGTATCCTGACATTTATATGAACCTGATTTCAATGCCGGGAAAATACCCAATGCAAAGGCTGAAAGCATACAAAAGCCAAAGAGTTGTTGACATCCTCGTCATCGTTAATTAGAGGATTGTCACATCTGCCACCAGACATTAGTCTGGTTTTGTCTGTCTTGTGTGTTTTGTCTGTCACCTCCTGTTTTATTTTGTTAAGTTCTCCTCATGTGTCATGTCTGGTGTCTTTGCTTCCTTTCCCTAATCAGTTCCACCTGTGTGTGATTACCTGTCCCCGCCCTGATTTGCTCCACCTGTGTCTCATTGTCTTCCCTCCCTCTTGTGTATTTAAGCCCTGTGTTTTCCCCTGTCCTGTGCCAGTTCGTATCGCCTAGTGTCTTACTTACCAGTGTTTTTGGATCCTGTTTTTCTGCCTGCCTGTGACCTGGACCTCTGCCTGACCCCTGTCTGTACCTCTGCCGCTGTTTGCCTCAACATGTGTTTGACCTTTTGCCTGTTTTCCTGGTACGTGAGCTTGTCTTATCCCAATGTACTGTTGCCTCTCCGTTTGCCTCACCGTGTATGACCTGGTCTGTTTTCTGACATCCCTCTGCTGTCCCCTAGTCAGATACCTGACGTGTGTTTTCGGTCCGGGCTGTGAGGGTCCGTCTCCGGTCCGCCTCACAAACCCTGAGAAGAACCCTGAACTCTGTAACCTTAAGAATCTGTATTCTAACACAATCCTTGACTTGTCAGTTAAACCTGTGTTTAATAAACACTGTAAACTTTTACATCTGCTTCCGGGTCTTGCATTAGGGTTCAGTCACCGTACTCAGATCTTTACAAGGATTCCAGCTGGTGAGTGCTTTCAATTCAACATACTATTGTTTTTGAGGTTTTCTGTCAGTGCAGACGTATTTTCTTGGTGGTGATTGCCAAGGTAAAGGCCTAGCAGTAGTGATCACAGTTCACTACTGATTTACTGGAGTTGAACCCTTCGTATTGACCCAAGTGAGTGGATGATCTACTGGTACTGTGGAGATTTAAGTAGAGTTAACATCAAATACTTGATCCAACACAGCTACAACAGCTTTGTGCTAGAGTACCCCCTTATTTGGAAAACTAGGTTAGCCTCAGTTTAAGCTAGTTTACAAATCATGTAGAGCACAAGGTTCAGAATCACACAACTGAAGACAAAAACGTTTCAGTTATGAAACATATGACAGATGCTAACATTAAGAGCTTTGCGAAGAAGTAATGTTATCCAAAACAATATGTAATTTAAGGTATGATTTTATGCAAGAATACAGCATAAATTAACGTTACCTGACACAAAATGGCAACCACAAATCCAGGTTTCGTTACCTGGATTCCAGTTATTCCTACGAATTGCATCGGTTCAGGTCTCTGTTTAAATAGGGTCCTGATCTCACGTGGCTAAGCTGGGGTCTTACCCTCATGCAGTAACCCGTAAAAATTCTACTTAGCTGAACAAATTCTGAAACACTCGCCTGTCTTCTAACTACCTTTAATTACAACCTCTGCCCCGCTAACTCTGGTACCAGAACTGCCAGGAGAAACTTGATAAAAATGCAGTAAAAAAATAAAGAAAAATCACCAAAACACTGGAAATGACGCTTAAAAAAAAAAGACAATGAAACTGGTGTACAAACGGGGTGAACTGAGCATGCTCACATGTCAATGGAAAGAACAAGGTCTATTCTATCACTACGTTTTGAAATTTTTCTTATTGAGCAAACAGTTGAATTTTTATGAATATTTATAATCATACATTCCGAACGCTCACCACAGACACATCAGGAGTTAAAGGGTTAATGTGGAAATTAAACTGCATACCAAATCTTAGCAAATCCAGGAGAATAGTTCTGTCTTAATCTCTGTAGCTGGATGCATAACAAGTCTTAAAAGAGAGTCGACCACCCCAAGGACTTTCTGTTCTGCTGTTTTCTATTTCTGATTTCTACCTACTCTACTTGAATGTAATCTGTTTAAAACAAAAGAAGTGAGTTTTCCATTATCAGACAACTGAACCAGTGTCAGCGTCCACAGAGACAGATACATTCACCTCTTGCCTGACTTTTCTCATAAAAATGTCTTCATGTTTGAAGGTGGTTTTAACTCTTGGCAGTCCCTGGATACACCCTCACATCCAAATCACATAAGTAATTTAAGGTGACACAGCAGCAGATGAAGCCTTGTGGAGGCAGATGTTAAAGTAATACTGTGAAGTCAATTGTGTTGAAAGGCCAAACAAAATCAGACTTATGATACACAGTAAAAGCAACATTTTCTGCAATATTGTCATCACGTTTGAATCAGAGAGAGACAGTAAAAATAGGCTTCTAAGGAAAGTGTTGCACATAAACAACATGTCACCACATTTCCCACAATGGTGGAACTGAACGATGTCAACCAATCAGCTGTGATTGTTTTTATAAGTTGTATATATTCAGGACTTGCAGCTGATGTCACTGGTCATGTGATTGTTGTTTACACCGCCATACTGGTAGGCACGCTATCTGGATCCAGAAAGTCAGAACTGTTGCTTTATATCGCATTTTTCTTTGGACTTGTGTTTGCATGTTTTGTTATTTGCAAGTGTCTGCTTGTGATAAAGGCACCATAGATGAGTTTCAGTGTTTACTAACAACAGTGATGCGTGGGCAACTCGGAGGCAAAAACAGGAGTACCAGCTATCAGCCGGCTCACATCAGCTGTGTACACCTCCAGGCTCTGCCCTGGAACTCGAGCCGATATGTTCGCTCTAAAACGGTCCATTAACTGTCTCTGTCCAAAAGCAGATCCCAGCTTCTCTTTCACGGCTGCATAATTTGACTTAACCGCATCAGGAAGGCTGTCCCATAGTAGAAAAGCAGACTTGCACAGACAGGTGGGGAGTATTGTCACCAGCTCCCCGCTGAACTCACCGGTGTTGCCCGCCGTAGCTCCGACTGCCACTTCCAGCTGCTTCACCCAGCTGAGGAAACTCAAAGGGAGCAGGTAGATCCACAATCACTCTCTCTCTCGGGTGTGTGAAGTCCGCCACCAGACATTAGTCTGTTTTCATGTTTGTCATTTCCTGTTTTATTTTGTTAATTTTCCCTCATGTGTCGTGTCTGTTGTCTTTACTTCCCTTCCTGGTTCGTGTTCACCTTTTCCCTGATTACCTGACTCCGCCCTGATGTGTGTCACCTGTGTCTCATTGTCTTCCCTCCCTTATGTGTATTTAAACCCTGTCCTTTCCCCTGGTCAGACGCCAGTTCGTAATCTCTAGTAGTTTACTTACCAGCGTTTTGATCCTGTCTGTTCGTTTGCCTACCTGTTCTTTGACCCGTTTTGTCATCCCGTTTTTGCCTGTTTTTGCCTGATCCCTGTCGGTTTTGTCTGCCTTCCTGGTTTTTGACTTCTTCGCCTGGTTTTTTGGTACGTGAGTTTGTCTTACCCTAATGTCCTGTTGCCTGACTGATTGCTTTCCCGTGCATGACCTGTTTTCGTCCCTGACCTCCCTCTGCTTTCCCCTAGTCGGGGTGCCGACTCAAAATCCGGAGCCGAACCGTGGGTTCGCGTCCGTAGACCAGAGGACGAATCCTACGAGGACTTCCTTGGCCGCTGTCCTCAAGATCCTGTTCATTATCATTATCTATCTATCTGTACTACCTGTACACAATAAACTCTGTAAACTTTTACATCCGCTTCCGAGTTCCGCATTTGGGTTCTGGGTCCGTACTAACAGCATCACAGGGTGATAGGCCAGGGGAAGCCCTCCTGGTAGGTTTAAAGGGGTCTTCATCACCGTACCACATGCTGACAATTCTGTTTTTTCCACGCCGCTAAGCGCAACAGGTACGCAGGCTAACTATACTGAGAAGCTACGCTAACCGCGGTAATAACTATAAACAGCGGTCGGCAGAACAGAACCACCGCTGCCACCAATGGAACCCAGCGGTCTTTCTCCCTAACTTTTACTTGGTGAAAGCTCAGTAATAAACAGCTCACAGGAGTTTAGAAGGTCCATCGTTTAACATGTTATGCCACAGGTGTCAAACATGTGGCCCGGGGGCCAAATCCAGCCCGCCAAAGGGTCCTTTCCGGCCCTTGGGATGAATTTGTGAAATGCAAAAATTACACTAAGATATTAACAATCCTTTTATTTCAGGTTCCACATTCAGACCAATTCAATCTCAAGCAGGCAGGACCAATAAAGTACTGTCATAACAACTCCAAATTTTTCTCTTTGTAAATGTAAATATTTTCATGTATTTACACTAAAACAAAGATTAATTTCACAAAAAATGTGAATAACCTGAAAAAATATGAACCTGAAATGTCATAAGAGAAGTACAATTTTAACAAGATTCTGCCTGATATCAAATGTTTTGTGTATTTGTAGATCCACTGTGATCTGTAAGTTATAATGTACATGTGGAAATGATAAACTGAGGCAGAATATTGTTAAAATTACACTTATTTTTTCAGTTTGTTCTTGCAATTCACATCTTTTGAAAGGATAGTTTGTCAATGTGAACCTTTTCATAATGTAAATTTACTTTTTTCCCTCTAAAACATAGAGAAAAGTTTGGAGTTGACATATAATAACATGATATATACATTTTACTGGTCCGGTCCCCCTTCAGATCAAATTTAGTTGAATACCTATTAGCATTACATTCACAATTAGTACACACACTCCAACATGCACACACAAAGTAGAAAATGCTGATGTTGAACAATAAATGGATGTATTTCTAAACAGAACCTTTTTAAGGCAAATTAAAATATTTTGATCAATATAAGGTGTTGTGACGGCCCCGCACCTTTCGGGCACTAGGGGCACTGTCAGTTCTCTTTTGCAGACGGCGATGGCATGATTGGTGGCACCTGTGGCGGTCCAGGCCTGACTATATAGGCAGCTCGCCCGTGATGATCATTGGCTCTCTGGCTCTCTGGCTCTCTGGTTGTCTCTCTCTGGTCCGGCCTGGTCTACACGCTCTCTGTCTGGTCTGGTCTCGGTGCTGCTGGCTGTCTGGTCTGGTCCTGTCCTGCTCTGCCCTGCTCCCCCTGGCTGGCGTTCTGCAGCATTCTGTGTTTTTGTTATTGTTAAATTTACTTAATAAATCCTGGTTACTTTTTCACCACCTCCGTCTCCATTCTGGTCACCACCTCAGAGCCGGGTTGTGACAAGTGGGGGCTCGTCCGTTTGGTTTCCTTGATCATGTGACAAGTGGGGGCTCGTCCGTTCAGTTTCCTTGATCACATGACAAGTGGAGGTTGTCCGGTCCTTGGTCCATGTGACAAGCGGAGGTTTGTTTGATTCATTCATTTTTTCATTAGCGGTAGTCTCAGCCGTGTGGGCGGGGACTACGTGATTTTGTGAATGACTCTGGTTGTAGTAGTGTCCACGTGACGTGGCGGTCGGGTGTGTTTTTTCATTGTGCATGGGTGCGCACTCTGTCTGCTCTTGGAGACTTGAGGTGAGTCTGTTTGTGTGTAGAGCGAGCCGGATGTGTGTTTTGTTAATGTTCAGGTGAGTTTAAACTCTGAGCTCTGTTCATGTCCTTTCACACTGGTGTGTCGCTGCTGTCTGGTCCCTGTAGGCTCAGAGCGTCTTCCCCTTTGGAATTCGCTGGGGGGGCTCTTTCGTAGGTGGTGTTGACCGTGGGTAGAGCAGTTGTCTCGGGAGCACGTCCGATGCTTTAGTTGAAGTCGCCGTTTATCCGGTTGCTTCACTATGCATGCGGGATTCAGTGCATAAATACCCACCACCAGTAGACACCTGAAGACTAGGGAGGAGCTTAGAGAAGTTTCTGCTAGGCAGATAGAGGGACTGGCTGCGGTGGCTGTGGGGTGTGTTCTGGCTTTTGGCTCAGGAGTTTAGGTGAGTTCTGGTGTTTTTTCTGGTAGGTTGACTGAAAATGGCCTCGGTAGAGGATTTCCTGTCTGCTCCTTCAGAGGAGTGGTTAGACAGCTGTTCCAGAGAGCAACTGGTTAAAGTAGCTGAACATTTTGATTTGGATGTCGGTGGTAAGCGGCAGAAAGTCGTTATGAGACAGATTGTTAAAAGCAATCTGTTAGAGAGCGGAGTTCTTCGGTCTAAGCCTCAGGTTGGCTTGACCGTAGCTTCTGGTGCTGCGTCTGTCTCAGATGTGGGAGACGCAGGCTTAACGTTTGAGCAGCGGGAAAGGTTGCTTTTACTGCAGCTGGAGCTTAAACGGCTAGATCTGGATGAACGACGGCTGAGTTTAAGTCAGGGTAGTGGACCCGGTCCTACTCAGTCCTCTGGGGTTCCGCGTTTCGATGTGGTTACTAATTTACGTCTGGTCCCTCAGTTTTGTGAACGGGACCCAGACACATTTTTTTCTCTGTTTGAGCGCGTGGCTGACAGCCGGAACTGGTCTGACGCAGAGCGCACGCTGCTGCTCCAGTGTGTCCTGACAGGGAAGGCGCAGGAAGCGTATTCTGCTCTGACTCTGGCCGAGAGTAAAGTTTACGGATCTGTCAAAAAGGCTGTGTTAAAAGCGTATGAGCTGGTGCCTGAGGCATACCGTCAGCGGTTCCGCACCTGGCAGAAACACAGTGGGCAGACTCATATGGAGTTTGCTAGAGACTTAATTACACACTTTAATCGGTGGTGTTTGTCACTGGGTGTTGAGTCTTATGACGCACTATGTGAGTTGATAGTGTTGGAGCAATTTAAAAACACTGTTCCTCCACACATAGCTGTTCATATTGACGAGCGCAAAGTGAAAACTGTGACCGAAGCGGCTGCGCTCGCAGATGAGTACGTGCTGACGCACAGAGGCCGTCAGTTTAGTGGTGGTGTAGACCCGGAGGACAGCAGGTTCCGTTCGTCTGGTAGACAACGGGAGGCTGGGTCTGGGTCCTGGAAGCAGGACGCATCACCACGTTTTCCAACTAACTCTAAGGTTTGTAATTATTGCAGAGGCAGGGGCCATTGGAAAGCAGAATGTCCACGCAGATCTGGTAAGAATGCGCAGGTTAAGCCCGTGGTTCTGGCTGCTCCTGTGACACACTCTGTTTCTGTGGACACCTGTGGGGTCAAAATCAATCCTGTTCAGACTAATTCCTGTGTGCCCTGTAGCGACGTTACATCTGTGAATGATTGTGGTTTGGCACAATCTGATTTTTCTGCGTTTATTTCAGATGGTCATGTGTCTTTGGTGGGCACTGATGTTTCCACTCCAGTGAAAATCCTGCGTGACACAGGTGCATTCCATTCTTTTATTCTGGGTTCTGTGTTACCATTTTCTGACAGCACGGCCACTGGAGATTTCGTTCTGGTCCGAGGTATGGGTTTGACGGTCGTACCTGCTCCCATTCATAAACTCCATCTTAGTTGTGGGCTGGTGACAGGTGAGGTGGTTATGGGGGTGTGTCCTGCCCTGCCTGTTCCCGGAGTACATGTTGTTCTGGGTAATGACCTGGCTGGTAGCAGGGTATGGATGGATACTCCGCTTTCCCTGGTTGTGATGTTTCCTCCATCTGTCCCCAAAATGCCTGAACAGTCAGTCCAGGACGAATCTGAGGTGTACCCGGCATGTGTGGTTACTCGCGCTCAGAGTAAAAATCAGTCTGAGGCGGAGCAATGTGAGGATGTCCGTGACACATGTGTTTTATCTGTACCTGACTCACTTCTGTCTGTTTCCCGTAGTGAGCTGATCGCAGAACAGCGTGCTGATCCGACTCTCTGTGAGCTTGTGCGTAAGGTGGTATCACCTACTGAAGGGAACAGTGCGGCTCAGTGTTATTTACTGGTGGATGACCTGTTGGTGCGTAAATGGACGCCTCACTGTGACAGTTTCTTTGGTGAACCGGTGTTTCAAGTTGTTGTTCCCTCAAAATTCAGGGAGGAGGTGCTTAGGACTTCTCATGATCAGTCAGGACATTTAGGGGTTCATAAAACTTATAATTACATTCTTAAGTATTTTTTTTGGCCCCGTATGAAAAAAGATGTGTCAAACTACATCAAATCATGTCACACGTGTCAAATTACAGGTAAACCAAATCAAACCATTAAACCAGCTCCTTTAGCTCCGATTCCAGTTGCGGCTCAACCTTTTGAGCACCTGATTATTGATTGTGTTGGCCCATTACCACGTTCCAAATCAGGTAACTGTTATTTACTCACCGTCATGTGTCAGACGACGAGGTATCCAGCTGCTTATCCGCTTCGCACAATAACAGCGAAGGCTGTGGTTAAAGCTTTAACACAGTTTATTTCAGTGTTTGGAATACCTAAAATAATTCAGAGTGACCAGGGTACAAATTTCTCCTCAAATTTATTCTCACAGGTTCTTAAACAGCTAGGTGTGAAACATAACAAAGCTTCTGCATATCATGCACAGAGCCAAGGTGCATTAGAACGATTCCATCAAACCCTTAAGTCTCTGTTGCGCAGTTATTGCGTAGAGTTGGATCAGGACTGGGATGAGGGGTTGCCGTGGTTATTGTTAGCTGCCAGAGGGGTGGTGCAGGAGAGCACTGGTTTTAGTCCGAATGACCTGGTGTTTGGTCACGCAGTTCGCGGCCCATTTACTCTCCTCCGTGACTCTGTGGTTCCGTCTGAACCTCCTCAGTCTCTAGTTGATTATGTGCAGGGGTTTCGACGTCGTTTGGTTTTGGCTGTGGAGATGGCTAGGGGAAATCTAGCCTGTGCACAAAGTAAAATGAAAAGATTATATGACAGGAAAGCTGAAATTTGGGTATTTTCTCCTGGTGATCAGGTTCTGGCTTTATTACCGCTGGTGAGCTCACCGTTCCAGGCTAAATTTCAGGGTCCATTTTCAGTTTTGCAGCGGACTTCAGATGTCAATTATTTACTGTCCACTCCAGGTCGCAGGAAGAAAAAACAGCTGTGTCATGTTAACCTGCTGAAGCCGTACCACCCCCGTGAGTTCCGGTCTTTTGAGGGCGGGGGGAGTGCACAACAGCAGGACGCAACACCTGCGCTTGCTGTTGCTGCCGCTGATGTGTGTTCAGTAAATGTCACACCTGTGGTACAGAATGATGAAGTCCGTGCACCTGATGAAAGTATGTTGTGTGGCAAACTGAAAAATTCTGAAACACTGAATAATAATAATCTTTCACTGGGTCACCAGGTGAAGGCTATTTCCCACTATCCTGTGCCGACCACCAAAAAGGAACTCATGCGTTTCCTGGGGTTAGTCGGTTATTACCGTTGTTTTTGTAAAAACTTTCCACCATAGTTGCTCCCTTGACAGACCTGTTAAAGGCGAGGGCAAAATTCTTTTGGTCTAACTCCTGTCAGCAGGCTTTTGACAGCATAAAGACTGTTCTGTGTTCTCCTCCGGTCCTCGCGGCTCCCCGTTTGGATCAGCCCTTTCAGCTGCACGTGGATGCGAGTGACGTCGGAGCAGGTGCTGTGCTGCTTCAGACAGGAAGTGATGGCATTGACCATCCTGTTAGTTTTTTTTCAAAGAAGTTCAATGGGTACCAGATAAATTATTCAGTCATAGAGAAAGAAACTCTGGCTCTGGTGTGGGCTCTCCAGCATTTTGAAGTCTATCTGGACTGTAGTGTCCCACTGATCATTTACACTGATCATAACCCAATCACATTCTTGAACTCTTTGATCTGTCCGAACCGTAGGCTGATGCGGTGGTTCCTGTTTTTACAGGCGTATAGCTTAGACATTCGCCACATTAAAGGCTCTGAAAATGTTGTGGCGGATGCTCTGTCTCGAGCCTGATTTTTGATTTCATTCCCCCATCTCTCTCAACCCGCTTGCTTCCACCTGTCCCCCTCACTCTTAAATTGCTTCTCCAGGCGCCGGAGTTGCTGGGTGGCTGGATAGGGATGGTAGGCAGGTGCTGGTTTTAAGAGACTGGGGTAAGCATAAAATCAAACTTGCATGTTTTGAATGTTTTGTTTAACGTATTTTCTTTTAGACGGTCCTCTTGGAGAGAGGCCCTTTCTTTTTGGGGGGGGGTGTGACGGCCCCGCACCTTTCGGGCACTAGGGGCACTGTCAGTTCTCTTTTGCAGACGGCGATGGCATGATTGGTGGCACCTGTGGCGGTCCAGGCCTGACTATATAGGCAGCTCGCCCGTGATGATCATTGGCTCTCTGGCTCTCTGGCTCTCTGGCTGGCTCTCTGGTTGTCTCTCTCTGGTCCGGCCTGGTCTACACGCTCTCTGTCTGGTCTGGTCTCGGTGCTGCTGGCTGTCTGGTCTGGTCCTGTCCTGCTCTGCCCTGCTCCCCCTGGCTGGCGTTCTGCAGCATTCTGTGTTTTTGTTATTGTTAAATTTACTTAATAAATCCTGGTTACTTTTTCACCACCTCCGTCTCCATTCTGGTCACCACCTCAGAGCCGGGTTGTGACAGTGTCTATGCCAGTTGAAAAAAAAACAAAACAAAACTCAGGAAAGTGTCTTTAACAACATTTCTGGCTATAAAAAAGAGCTAAACCGTCACACCTTTGGTACATACATAATGAACCATATTATTACTTTTTTTTTTTTTTTTTTAATAAAAACGTGTCAAGTGCATTTTGTAATAAATTTCTGAAATTGTAATAACTTACTACATAATGTGAAAAAATATAATGTGTTGACGTAATTTATTACAAAATGCGTCAGTTTATTACATAATACACATATTTTTTTCACATTATGTAGTAAGTTATTACAATTTCAGAAATTTATTACAAAATGCACTTGACACATTTTTATTAAAAAAAAAAAAAAAAAAAGTAGTAATATGGTTCATTATGTATGTACCAAAGGTGTGACGGTTTAGCTCTTTTTTATAGCCAGAAATGTTGTTAAAGACACTTTCCTGAGTTTTGTTTTGTTTTTTTTTCAACTGGCATAGACACCTTATATTGATCAAAATATTTTAATTTGCCTTAAAAAGGTTCTGTTTAGAAATACATCCATTTATTGTTCAACATCAGCATTTTCTACTTTGTGTGTGCATGTTGGAGTGTGTATACTAATTGTGAAAGTAATGCTAATAGGTAGGCTATCATTACCACTACTACAACTACTAATCTGCAGGACTACTTCAATTAAAGAGGGCAAAAAAATCTACTTGAGTGTCGTTATTACGTAATGAACCATGTTATTACATTTTCCTGGAAATAAAAATGTGTCAAGTGCATTTTGCCAGTTGAAAAAAAACAAAACAAAACTCAGGAACGTGTCTTTAACAATGTAAACAACATTTCTGGATATAAAAAATAGCTAAACCATCTCACCTTTGGTACATACATAATGAACCATGTTATTACATTTTTTTTTTAAAAATAAAAATGTGTCAAGTGCATTTTGTAATAACTTTCTCAAATTGTAATAACTTACTATATAATGTGAAAAAATTTCCTATATAATGCGTTGAGGTAGTTTATTACAAAATGAGTCAGTTTATTACATAATGCGGCTTTATTACAAGATGACGTGACATTCTTATTACATTTTGAACTTTTATTACATAATGGGAATTTATTACATAATGTGGCTCAACACACTGCCTGTATTTTCATATACATAATCAAATATAAGTTTGTTTTTTGCTGAATTTGTAATAATTTTTTTTGATGTTTTCAATGTATATGTTTATTCTTAGTTATAAAAATGGTTCGTTCAACATGTTTTTGGTGAAAAACTGTAATGAAGCTGACTTTTTCCTACTCTGATTTCATGTTTTTGGTGTGATTTTAGGTTCAGTTTCTTAATACAGCATGTCAAATGAAAAACAAACAAACAAAGTAACACAGGTGAGGTTATGCTGAAAGAAATGATACCAAACAAGACAAAGTAAACAGTTTTTAATGAGAAATATAAAGGCAAAATCAAAAAACAGCTAAAATACACCCAGACTCGAATATGGGCTACACCTTCATGGCTTTGTGTTTGTTATATTATTTCCAGTTGTTTCATTTCTAGCATGTGAAAAAGCTCTGTAATGTTTCTTGTTTTGGTCACAAACGCATTGACAGGGATGCTCCATGTAAAGACTGGTCAGTGAATGTACCTTCAGTTCTGTGAGTACATGCATATGCAGTCCTTTAATGGGCTCCGCTCTGAAAATTAAAGCTAACGTCGACAATTTCACTCAAATATTTGCAGGGATACGTCCCTACTGTCCATATGCAAATCCATGCCCTTGCTTGTTTGTTTATATCATACCGACACAGACCGACATAATAAAAAGGTGACTTTGTGTGGTTTTCTGCTGTGATTAGCCTCTATGAGTGAATACCACTATTGGTTTTAATAATTATAGACCCGAGCATTTTTTCCACGTGTGTCTGTGTAAAAGCTTCATCAGACTCATTTGGGACATTATACTTGTCCTGCAAACACAGGTGACTTTTGCTGTTGTGCATAATCTGTGTAGCATCAAAAACTTATGTCATAATGTATGATGTAAATGCAGTGTAACTGTAATACATTACAGATTACTTGTTACTACAGGGTGCTTGTGCAGGTCTTGAAAGTCTTGAAAAGTCTGGAATTTTGTGTTAAGTCTTAATTAAAGGAGTGATATTTTGCGTTTTTAAATGGAATTATGCATTTTAAAACATTTCCCTGTGGTCTACATAAACTGTAAATGCTCTGTTTGGGTCTGAATTCTTCATTAGCCCTCCGGTATCCGGGTGTGCCTTTTATGCACACTTTGGACTTCGTTTTAAAAAACTTCATATTATTTTTCACAATGTAAATAAGGTTAGCATTCAAAAGTTGTTCATTTTTGCATGATCTTTAAAATTCTGGCCACCAACTAAAATTTGCACATTGTAAACAAAAGAAAATGACAAGACTAGCATCTGTCTCCCAAGTGTGCCTAAAACGCACGATTTCTTCCATTTGATATGTATGATTAGGGCTGACCTTGATTTACAAAAATAAAATCAAATTAGAGCAGAAAAATAAGTCAATATATAATATTTAATAGTTTGATATATATAGGTGTGCATTTTACGCACACTTGGTGACAGATGTTAGTATTTTTGAACATTTGACTTAGCACCAAAAATAATAATGCAAATTAACCAATGTTGGAGTTAATCACTGACATATACCAGGCTGCAAAAATCAAATATGTGATCCACTTTTTATGTAGTATATTGAATTTTTTTTTTTTTTTTTTTTGCATCCAAAAAAATGGTTTGTTTACATTACAAACACGGCATTTAAAGGGTTAAAAAATGTGACAATATTGAGTATTTGGTATTTTTATTTACGGCTCAAGTTGATGAAATAGAAAAAAAAGTGTAAAAGAATTAAAAACAAACAGTATGAAATTTTTTTTTTGACATTATACCACAAGTGTGCCAAAAAGGCCCACTTGGTGCTTAGTAAGGGCCTTGCTGGACTGGATACCAGAGGGTTAATTCAACTCCACAGAAGTCTTGACCTTATATGTGCAAATGTCGTGACATAACAAACGTAACAAATTAAGCAGGAATTAAAACGGGTTGGAGAAATCCACTCGATTTTTTGCCAAAATGATATATGGTATGTGAATGATATGAAGATAGCTTTGCAGCACCCAGAGGGTTCAAATTCAAATTTTTTTGAACTATTAGGGTCCAAATACACAAATAAATGAAACAAAGACTAATAAAAATGGGTTTAGCAAAATATGACTCCTTTAATAAACTATGGAAGAAAAGTTTCTCTCATAGTTGAATTTCAGAGTACGCTCAAAGACACATAATCTTGTAAGATAAGAAATACATGAGGAAAATAAAACTAGATATGATTTCACTTACCAGTTGGTGCTGGAATGATTCTAGTGGAAGTTGTTTGTGTGATATCCATGCACTTTTGTGATTTTCATCTGTTTTGAAAATGTTTCTGTCAAAAAATTCACTTTTCTACAATACACAACAGCTACAATCTCAACCAAAAACATATAAAACCACATAAAGTCAAGGTCTTTGGGGAAAAAAATAGCAGTTTGGAAAAAGTCTGGAATTTTTCTTTGGATAAAGAGCAAACACTCTGTACTGTTATTAAAAACTTATTCCTGCCCTTATAATATTACTGTCTCAGAATGGTAATGAGTTAATGACCCCTGTATTACTTTTGAGTTACTTTCACCAATATAACTACAGAAGTAGAAATTAATATCCAATCCAATCTAACTTTATTTGTAAAGCACTTTAAACAACCACAGTGGACCAAAGTGCTGAACAGAAAAATAAATAAAAACCAAAATAACAGAGTAAAATACAAGAATAGATTAAAAGACATAGAACAAATGTAAAAAATAAATAAATAAATAAATAAATAAATAAAATACAGAAGAATAGATATAACCTAAATAAAAGAATAAAATACAAGAAATAGATTAAAAACATGAAAAAGCTGTACAATTAAAACAGGACAAAAAATAAGAACAATAAACCAAAACCAAATAAAACAACTGAATAAAAATAATACATTCAAACATCTCGTGTGGTTTCAAAAGCCAAGGAGCCCAAATGAGCCTAAAATGACAAAATGTACTTCAGAGCTTTTATTTTTCTTACTTTTTCTGTTTTGTATCTCCTTTCTGTTTTTGAAAATATAAAAAAAATAAGATAAATAAAACTTTAAAAACTGTCAAACTTCTCTGTTATTACTAAATTATTGTTTGTTTTCATTTATTATCACCTGTGTTGTAGACCTGTAGTCTTTCATGGCATGTGCTGCTGACCTCTCAATGGGACTCTGGTTAAATAACGGTTTAATTACAAAAAAAAAAAGTAATAAAAAATGTGTGGGTTTGTGTAAATATGTGTGTGTGGTCTTACTTGCTGAAATGGATTTTCCTTGTAACCTCATTATAAACTATAATAAGCTCTGATAATCATCAATATGGACATAGTTAGCCTAACATTAGCCTCTGCACACAAATAACACCCACTAAACAGCACTAGTACAGTCTGCATTATAATCCCAATATGAACAGTTTTATTACCATTCACAACATCGGATCACAAAAAAAGTTCGAGGTAACGGAAAGTTTGTTGAACTTTGCCGTCTGTCAGTCTGCAGCCAATCCGGTTACTGCCTGGCATCAGCCTGGTACACTTCTGTTTAGTGCCATCCTTCCCTCTGTGCTTTGTGTTTTAATACCACCCAATTCACTACAAAGCTGTTCTCATTTACATATTTTCCTATTTCAGTTGTCAGACAATGGAACAAGTATGAAATATTAATTCAAACACAGCTCTTAATGACTACATATTACCCAATACTGGTTTCCAAGCTGCTGTGCTGCAGTAATAAAGTCTAATATTATTCATTGCAACGACAGAATCAACATAAATACGAGTTCATCACAACAGGTGCGCGGTGTGTTCGCTGACACACGGACATCTGAAATGATCAATCACAGCAGGACTAGATGCACAGGTAGTCCCCCATAAACTCTGCTGACACAGCCTCCGTGTTTTTCTGGGTGTATTTATGCCACCGTTTCACGATAAGCTCTGTTTATCCCACGGACGCCACAGCAGCTACTGCGACGCTAACAGATTTACACACTCTGAAGGGTGATTTGAAAAAGCTCTGGTTTGGAGTGACAGACGCCTGTGTGTGGGATGAAAATAAAAAGAGAAGGAAACGATAGATTTACAACTCAGCCCATCTTTATTTCTGAGCTGTGGTTTAAGAAAGTAAAAAGACAAGAAATGTGTTCCCGCCGTGTACTATAAAAAAAAAACGTGTAAAAAAAACAGTAATATTCCGGCAGCAGGGGTGCAGAAAAAATACTGTAAAATAACGGAAAATAACCATCTCCATAATTAAAATATAGTTTTTTGCCCTAACTTTACATGAGATTTTGCTTTTTTTTTTTTTTTTTGGACTTTTTAATGTTTAATAAAGAATATTTACATGTATTAAAACAATCAAATTACCTGTAAATATATACATATAAATAATTTTCAGTGAGACTAAGTTGTACAATCCACTGATAAAAACTGTATTTGGACAGTTTATCAGTGCTTATACATTCATAAAAATACATTTATTCAACATTTTTGTTGTAAAACCTCCCATAATTACACAAGATATTTGTCAATTGAAAAACAAGTCTTGTTAAACTTACAGAACAAATACTTCTTTTATGGTTAACTGTCAGAAATTTTAGCTGGTTTTAATTTTTTATTTTTTTTAATTTGATTGATTTATTTATTGCATCTGTGTGTGTGTGTGTTTTCACATGTGTTTGTGAATGCATTTCATATGCATGTGTGCGTTTTCACGTGTTTGTGAATGCATTTCACATGCGTGTGTGCATTTTCACATGAGTTTGTGAATGCATTTCATACGTGTGTGTGAATGGTAATTTTTGATTTGATTTATTTATTTATTTACAGTATTAAACTTTATTTATTTATTTACAGTATTAAACTTTAAATTAACAGTTTAATTTCATAAATAGAAACGAAATATTTGTGAAATTATGGTACATTTGCAAATGTATTTTAAATGTATTTTCTGTGAAAAAAGAAAAAAATTCTTTTAAAAAAATGGAAATTTTTTGGTTATTCACAGTTACAGTTTTTTCGTGTTATTTTACATTTGACGTGTAAAATCACAATATGTTTTTGTCATTTCAATGATATTTTCTTGTATCTTAAAAATACAGGAAAAACCTGTAAAATAAACAGTGAAAATTATGTTAAATTACAGATTTTTTTTACAGTGTGATAAGGTTAACCCTAGCCCAGGGGTGTCAAACTCATTTTCTTTCAGGGGCCACATTCAGCCCAATCTGACCTCCAGTGGGCCGAACCAGTCAAATAATAGCAAAACCGCCTACAAATAATGACAACTCCAAATTTTTTATATGCAAAATAAACAACATTAAATTATGAAATCATTTACATTTTACAAACTATCCAAACAAAAAAGATGTGAATAACCTGAAAAAAAAAAGAAAGTTCTGAAGAAAAATAGGAAGAAATATAAAAAACAAATTTTTTATAAATATTATGCCTCAACTTATGATTTATACAAGTGCATTACAGATCAGATCTACCAAGACACAAAACAGGCAGAATATTGTTAAAATTGGACTTATTTTTCTTTAGACATTTCAGGTTGGTCATATTTGTTCAGATTATTGATGTTTTATTATTAAAGGATATCAGAATTTGATGTTCTTTGCAATAAATCAGAGAGAAAAAATTGGAGTTGCCATTATTTATAGGCATGATGTCATTATTTTTTCACATTAAACCAAGAAGAAAATTTGGAGTCTTTATTTCTAGGTTATTGAGCTATTATTTTCGAGTTCAACGCCTTTGACTGTTAATATCTTCTGCATTTTGCAAATTCATCCTGCAGGCCTGATTGGAACCTTTGGCCGGTTTTGGCTCCAGGGCCGAATGTTTGACACCTGTGCCCTAGCCCATAGGAGTCTGGGTGGATGAATACTTTTGATTTCGCTTTTATATTCCTCATTAAAAACAGTTTACTTTGCCCTGTTTTGTATTATTTTTTCAGTACAACCTCAGCTGTGTGACTTGTCAGTTATTTTTCATTTGACATGCTGTTAGAGATGTAACCATATGAAAATTTCATATCGCCATTATTGTGAGCAAAATTATCACGGTTATCATTATTATCGCGGTATTGTTGAAATCTGCTCAAAATGTTCAAAAAATACTTATATTCTCACTGAAATAATTAACGAAGTTTTATTTGAAAAAATAAAATACCATGCACAATGTACTTTCTGTTGGCAGAAACATTCAAGTTTTAACATATAAACATCAAATATGCAAATGTGCGTTAAAGATGACACCTTATGGACATAAGATGTAACTGCATTTTGTCCAAATTATAGATAAGAACCAAGAATACTTTTCTATGCATTCAGCGCTCAGGACTAAATGTAGTCTTACAGATTTAAGAACTGGTACAGAAAAAACACTTTCACTGTTTCATGTACCTCATCTAGAAATCTAATGTGAATATAGTCCAAATAGGTTCATACTGTCTACCAGAACTTATACAGTTTTCCTTTTCTTATTTGCCAGACAGATGGAAAAAGAGTTGATTCTTTCAACTTTTTTTCAATCTGTCTGACCAATAAGAAAAGGAAATCTGTACAAATGTGAATATGAAAGCAACAATACCATTTGTGTACCAAGTGTTGCCCCACTTTGTGGAGACTTTGTTTCTGCATCTTCTGCAGACAGGATGACCATCTTCAATTAGTTTCTTCTCAGTATCCTTTAAAAATCCAAAATACATCGAGACTTCTGATTTTGTGCTTTTAGTGGAGGGAAAAATCTCTGTCCGTACAGGCGCCTTCAGCCATGTTTTCAGAGGCCGAACATTGTAAACTGCACATGCACACACCTGGAGGGCTGCTGCTTTTCAAGGGAAATGAGCAGTATGACCGTGAGTTTGTCAAAGTTAAACTGATCATTTGATTTAGACACGAAGGTGCATTCAGGGACTCCTGTGAAAACCTGATCTAAACCTAATGTCACGCTTAGCTGATGCTAGCACTAACTATGAAGATAACCCTGTCCTCCATCATCTTCAGTCCGTTTGACAGCAGGACTAAACATTTATGAGTTGACGTGTGAAATCCTGAGATGAATATTCGTCTGTGAATCCCAGGAAAATGTCACCATTAATGAATTATTTTATATGCAAGAAATGCAGCATCAGGTTAGACAAGTAGAGCAGGCTGATGAGGAAACAGGATCCAGGGTTTCTAATGAGCTCCCAGACATGAATAATAGAATGATAGGCAGGCATCAAAGTTTACCTTAGGCCTGGAGTTTACTTTGACTGCAAAAAAAGAAAAGTTGGGGGAACTCCAAATTTCAAGGCAACAAACTTTGATAAAATTTTAAGTTGGGCAATTAAACTAAGTATTTAAGTGTCATTCCATTTGATTTGTTGATGACCTGCCAACCTCAGACTGTGCATTGGGGCTATTGCAGGCCTCAGAATCAAATTCCTGTGTCATTTTAACTTAATTTAATTAAAGGTTGGTTTAAACTTACCTGTGTGGACTCCAGCTGGAGGCAGCCCAGCCACAGTGAGACTTCAACTGAAACGTGCCAGCTCGTAAAGTTGGCTTTCCTGCATTTCACAACAAAGAAGTAAGAGTTAGCAGAACTGGGGCCTCATATACAAAGGTTGCGTATGCACAAAAAAGTGGCCCTTTTCCACGCTCATGTTCAGATGTACAAGACTGTGGAAATGTGCAGTCCTCCACGCCAACTTCACAGCTGGCGTACGCACGTTTCTAGTGCTTTGGAACCTTTGGCGACACTTAGGCTACGTTTACACGGCAACACTAAGATCCAATTCCGCAAAGATTTCTCCTTTGCGTTATAAAATCATTCCGCGTTAAGACGAAGCCGCTATGATTACGATCTGCGTTCACATGAGTCCGCGAGGACGGCTGAATACGCTGTAGTGGCCATGCCAGACCAGTAGCTGGCGATGTAGAGCTGTAGTGAAACAGTGGCGGTAAAACACGCGCCTGCGCACAAACAATTTCCGGTTTAGTCAGCCTTTAAATGAGAAGAAGAAGAATAGGCGGACAACACTATTTACAAACAACAATGGCGAGTGGTCGTACAAAGACGCAGGACTTCTTTGTCTGGACAGACGAGCTGAGCACAGTTAGCAGCACGTATGTTGTTCTGAAACCGGCCATTGTTGTTGTGGTTGTTCCTTCTTTTTCTGCAGTTTTATTGTGTCATAGAGGCTGGCAAACCAGCTTGGAGGCGCATTACCGCCACCAACTGGCCTGGAGTGGGTTAACTGGCGGTTCTTGGCTGCGCGCGCATGCGGTGACGTCATATTTTACCCCGGAACGCTCCGACTCGTGTTAACACGGAGCTGGAATGCGGAGCGTATCGATAACGTTCCACCCTGGACCCTGGTATCAAAAGTTTCCGGATTCAGGCACTCTAGGCACCGTTTCCATGTTAACAGGAGGCTAATCCGCGATGAAATCTTCCCGGAGTCGACTGAATCCGACGCCGTGTAAACGGCCCCTTAGAGGTGACACTGAGAAACTGTTAAGAATGTGAAAAAGGTCATTCCTCTGATTGATGTGCACATCAGAGATACACAGTTAATTAACACACCGGCACGTCATCCTACTGCCAGAGCAGCATACCCCCCCCCCCCCCCCCCCCACACACACACACACACACACACACACACACACACCACCAGAACCAGACCCTGGACCCATCAATGCCAATCCTGCCATCCAAATAGGATGTGATTTCAACCACATGAAGAGACAAGGACACAGAATTCACTTGTTGATAAATGCATTTAATGTAATATTAATGTCTGTGAGAACATTTAGAAGTCGGTCCAGGCGTTCATTGATGCTGCCGGTTGACCTCACGATGTCCTCTGGTGACTCGGGTGAGTACGGGTGAGGACACGGCCGAGGACAGACGTCAGCAGCTGGCTGTTGGACTGGAGAAATCCCACGGTCTGTGACAGGCTGAGACTGTGTCTCACCGTCTTCTGTTTCAATGGGTACAATTACATGATGTTTGTTAAATCCGATTTATTTTTCCAGAAGAAATTAATTCGGAACTAAAGTATTTTCTCTTCTGTTTACATGGAAATGTTAAACCCGAATAAGGGTTTACATGAGGTATTAATGAGGTAGATAAGTGAGCGGAAGGGTCTGCACTGCAGTGCTGACGTTGCCTTGTTCTCACAGCCCTTCTGTTAGCTTAGCTTAGCATAGTCACTGCGTTTCCATGGTCACACGTAGCCAGTTTTTTAAAGGTGATTTTGTGAAATCCGATTCTCCCTAATTATTTCTTTAGATCTGCGACTTACTGCACTCATACAATCTTGGGACTGTTGTGTTGACAGAAGTTGGAAAATCTTTTTGTTGGAAGGGATACATGCGCTAAATTAGCCTTGCTTTACCGTTTTAGCTTTGCATTAGTTTTTATTTGCCCAGATTTTCTTACTGAAGTAAGTCACATCGCCATGATTTGAGCCTCAATTTCTGATCATATTGACCCCACCGGACTAAAGTAATGATTAGGGAGAACTGAATTTCACAAAATCCCTCATAAAATACTACGAATCATCTATAAAAGCCTGGCTACGTCTGACCATAGGAATGAAGTGATTATGCTAAGCTAGGCTAAGCTAAGCTAATGGAAGGGCTGCGAGAACAAGGCAATCAGTGCACTGCAGTGCAAACTGATTTACCCACTTATCGAACTCATTAGTGCATGACAAATGAATGAATAAAAAACAGGTGGTGAACTCTTCCCTCAGGGTTTTCCAGGCTGGTAGATCCCATCAGAATAACCCACTGGAACGGTTTGGGTTGACTAGACTGCAGTGCATATTCTTCCGCCAGCGCAGAATGTGTGCGTCATCACAACAGGACAAGATAACGAGCATGTGCAGAATGGAAGGAATAAAGTCCAAACGGAATAAAGGGTTTACATGTCCGAGGAATAATTTAGACCGGAATTAAAAGGGAATTAAACCAGTAACTTTATTCAGGTTTAAATTTAATCCGAACTATTCTTTTTCAACTGGAATAAGGTGTTTACATGGGCATCTGAAATAGGATCTAACCTTTAATCAGAGTAAACCAGGAATAAAAGTTGTCATGTAAATGCACAGAATGTCTTTTGGGAAATAATAAATGGAGTGATTAACCACAAGTCAAAGTCTTTGATTTCCTCTTTGATATCCTGACATGACTACGCATGAACCTGTATCTTGTTTGGCTGTGATCAGACAGTTGTATGATCCGTAGAATGAACAAATGTGTGACTTACCCAAATACTAAATATATATTTACCTTGGGGGTGATCTGCGTCAGCCCTGTGAGAAAAGTGTCACTCACAATAGCAGCGACTCTCTGCTCAAACGGGCTGAGTTCGTCTCATTTCTCCTTCCACCTGTTTTGGCCTCCGCTTTGTGTCCACCTTGACGTCATGTGATCATGCAGAGAGGGGAATCCCAGAGGGAATCCCACCTGCAGACCCCTTACTGATTTGCATATTTAAATATGGGCATGGAGAGGGAGGAGTCTGGTATTCCAACAAATGCACTCAATTCCACGCTGATCGGGTTGTACAGAGGAAATGCGCTTGGATTCGGGCGTACGCACAGTTTTAATCATCTGGATTTTTTTGTGTGTACAGGCTTTTCTGGATTTGGGCGTACGCCAGGTTTCAGTATGAAATCCACCCAAGTCTTTATACATGAGGCCCCTGGTGTCCCTTGTATTGAACCCCAACTTAAAGACAGAAGTATTAACAACTCACCAAATTGTTTTGGAGCACACAACAGGCTTGCTTTGTTGTGCTAACTCACAGTATTGCCTTAAATGTCAATTTATATATTCAAGCTTTATCAACTTAAATTACTGTTTTAAGCCAAAAAATACAAGTTGGGTTTTTTGCAGTGTTGACACCAAATCTTATATCAGGGCAATATACTTTAATAAGAGTCTTTTCACTGTGTATTTAAAGCCGTTCACCAAAATAAATGTATAAAATAAATGATTGACCTCAAGTCTGTCTGTGAAGAAGCCTCATGGATTGAACTCAGTCAGTAGTTTGTAAGCTCTAGGATCAGCAACAACATGTGTCCGAAAAAGAACAGAATGAATGGAGTGACAATGAATGAGTTACAAATAATGCAAATGTGTGCTGTAAAAGATGATCAAATGAAACATTTTTATCTGAAAAATATTTGTGAAATATTTCTATTCATGTACTTATTTCTGAAAAAGACAACATTTATAATAAACTGTTTACATGGCTGATTAAAATTAATTTTCCACTCTAACTTTTGTTTTTGTTCACCTTTGTTGACTTTGTTGATTACTTTGTTCAATTTTCTTTGTTTGTTGATTATTGTCCATTTTTGTTTATTTTGCTGATTATTCTCATAATTTCCGTTTATGTTACTGATTATTCTGATCAACTTTATTCATTTTGTCGATAATTTCCTTCATTTTCATTATTTTGTCTTTTTCTTCTTTTTTTTGTTAATTATTTTGTTCATTTTTGTTTATTTAGTTGATTATTTTCTTCATTTTTTTGGATTATTTTCTTCATTTTTGTTCGTTCCGTTGATTACTTTCTCACATTTTTGTTCATTTTGATTATTGTTATTATTTCTGTTTTTTTACTGAATTTTTTTTCACATTCTTTCATTTTGTTGATTATTTTCTTCATTTTTCTTTATTTAGTGTTTTCTTTTTCATTTTCTTTAGTTCTGTTAATTTTGTTCATTATTTTCTCCATTTTTGTTGATTTTGTTGGTTATTTTCTTAAGTTTTTTTTATTGTTGTTTTGTCTATTTTCTTCATTTTGTTGATTGTTTTGTCAATTTTTTTGATTGTTGTGTTCATTCTTTTGAGTTATGTTTTGAGTTATAGTTATTCATTTGATGCTGTGAAATCCAATGTGTTTACTGATTGTTTTTATCCTGTTTATTCCGATTTCACCACTTCTGAAGCAGCTACTGTCTCCACTGTCTGAGGGACTATATTTCTTTCAACCTCCCCGAGGGTTGAAGTGGCTCCCACTCACCCACCCTGTGGTGCAGAGTCACACCCCGTTGTTAAACCTTCCTCCCCTTTTCCATTCAGCGGATGATTGATTAGCTAATTAGTTTGGAGATGAATGTCTCTATTCCTATGTTTAAGCCAATGCTCCGCCTCCCCTATTTGAGGATCCTGAACACATTACAGCCATAATACACTGGTGTGAAATTAAATTTTAAAGATATGGAAAATAATCCCATTAGCCAAGGACGATATATTGAAATGAAACCACTTGTTAATTTGTGCTTAGATTTAATTTCTACTCTCTAATGGACTTGGCTCCATTCATTAGACCATTTACATGATTTAAATTCTCTAAAGTTTCGTTGCTGTTTCACTTCTTTTTCACTGATCACATACATATTTATTCACTTGGACTCGAGTGAATATAAAGTTCCCTGCAAATTTCAACATCATATGGTTAATGGTCAAATATGCATCGGTAAGAATGGCTTTTATTTTTCAACTGTCTGATTATTCACGGTCACTGGTGTTTGTGAGTCATTTAGAATCTAGAATATATATTTATAAAACAAAATATGAGTGACTGTGTTATAGTAGAATACACATACCTGAGCACACACAACACACACTGGATGGATGTGTGTGAGGGGCCGACATTATTCAGAATTACCATTCACACACACATATGAAATGCATTCACACACACATGTGAAAACGCACACACATGCATATGAAATGCATTCACACACGCAAGTGAAAACGCACACACATGCATATGAAATACATTCACACACACATGAAAATGCACACACATGCATATGAAATACTTTCTCAAACATACATTTTTTACTTTAACTGGAAGGTGGAGGATCAGAAACCGGAGGATGGAACTGTTGCAGTTGCTGCCCGGCTCGTACTGATGTCAGTGAACAAATGCAAAGGCAAATGCGTCTACAGACGGTCAGCAACCGATTACTACAACACAGTCTTTGTTGTTATTGGCTGTTCAGGACAAAGCACTTCCATATGAAGTAAAATGCCTTCTGGTTGAAGTAAAAAACATTATGTTTGAGAAAGCATTTCACATGTGTTGTGTGTGTGAAGGCATTTCATACGTGTATGTGTGCGTTTTCACGTGTGTGTCAGTGCATTTCCTACGTGTGTGTGTGTGTGTGTGTGTGTGTTTTCACGTGTGTGTGAGTGCATTTCATGTTCATGTTCTTCCCAAAGTTTTCCAGAACTTCTTCATGTTTTTTTCTGTTATTCACAATTATCCTACACAATATTCAAGAAAATTTGATCTTCCGTACTGCTGAGCTTCTATCAGTCAGTATTCTCTAAAATATCGGTTACCACATCTTTGGAATAATCTACGACCTGAACTTCAGTCAACATCTTCTTTATCATTATTCAAAAAGGATCTGAAAAGGACTCTAATTCATGAGAAAAATGGAAGGCTGTATATCATTTAATTTGTATTTGATGATTTGTAATTTGACTTGTATTTTTATTGTTTTTACTTTAGTTTATTATTTCAGTTATATTGTATTTTGAATTCTTTTTTCTCTTTTTTTTTTTTTTTTTTTTCTTCTGTTTTGTTTATTTCCAGGGAGGTATTCACATAAGCCTTTTTTGGCTTCTATCCTCTCCTGCACAATGATGCTGCTTGATGGTACTTCTTTTTTTTAATTTTCTCTTGCTGTTTTATGATATGCAAATAAATAAATAAATAAATAAATATGTCTGTGTGAATGGCAGTTCTCAATAATGTCCCATATGGCCCCTCATAGATGTGTGTTACACAGGCTTATGATGTACATATTCTTCCAGTGTGTTTATATTTTTATATCTTTATGGAACTGAGAACTATGTGTAAGCTACATTTCTCTTCTCACATGATGACAGTGAACATTCCTGAATCTTGAATGAAGTAAATGGATGTTGTGAGAGCAAAAACACCTGCCTTTTTTTTTTTTTTCTAATATTCATTTATTCTTTTATTTTATTCTAGGTGTTTTAGTTCAAAGCTGATAAAACACACTTCAGTAACTACTTTTAAACTTTTAAACTTGTGTTTTCATCTGTTCAATAACAGACATTCAGTGGAAGTAAAAGCTGTGGCACATTCATGTCAAGGAAAACTGACTGTTCATCCTTTACACCAGACAAAACCTGCCACTGCTTTTGTGTTTGTATGGGCACAGATAACACCAGCATTTGAAACTGTACATAAAAAAAAAAACCTTGAAAGGCCAAGACTCTGTTTGCTAACATGACACGGAATAAACCAGGTTTGGAGAGTTTGAAAGAAAGAAAAGGGTTCACCTTTGGCTCAGCTGAAGCTCCATTTATACGTGAATGGGCTGTACTCGAGCACAGTGAACACACCAGCCCAGAGTTTTCCTTTTCAGACTCTGTTTTAATAAAACTCCATGACAAGAACAATCACATGACGGGCAAATGTGCAACTGTGTGTGAAACGTGGTCTTTGGAAGCTAAAGGAACAGGCTGTGAAAGCGCTTCTGCACAAACCTCCAAAAAGATCTGACCTTTCCAAAGTTTTTCAGCATCACAGCACTTTTTTTCCCCTCATATGTGCACCAGTTTACCAGTGACTGCTTCAGACCTGGAAAACAAAAGGATGCAGCTGGAGAACAGCAACACATGTGAAAGACAACAGGTGTTAGAGAAGCACTGGGAAAAGAAGGCAGCTGTGAAGGTCTATGAAACAGAACAGAACAGAATAGATAGAACAGAACAGAATAGAACAAAACAAAATAGAATAGAATAGAACAGAACAGAGCAGAATAGAATAGAATAGTAGAATAGAATAGAATAGAACAAAACAGAATAGAACAGAACAGAATAGATAGAATAGAATAGAATAGAATAGAATAGAATAGAATAGAATAGAATAGAATAGAATAGAATAGAATAGAATAGAATAGAACAGAGTAGATAGAATAGAACAGAACAGAACAGAGTAGAATAGAATGAAATAGAATAGAACAAACTAGAATAGAATAGAATAGAACAGAACAGACTAGAATAGAATAGAATAGAGTAGAACAGACCATAATAGAATAGAATAGAATAGAATAGAATAGAATAGAATAGAATAGAATAGAACAGAATTTATTGTCATTACACCAGTTCTGCAACAGAATTGCAGGTTGTCTCTATGTGTTGACCCGTGGGGAACCACTGGTTCCAGATCCTCTGATCAAGTTCAATCCTTTACTTTCTTTACTTTCTCGGTGAATTCTTCTTCTTGGTATTGTTTATCTGTTGCTAGGTAACCAACTTCAATGATGGTTCTATGATTCTGGGCCATTGGCCATTGGGAGGCCACTGTATTCCAAAATTACTAATATCTCCCAAAATATTGGTCCTATCATTTTGTTGTTTTTGCTACTGTCGTCCTTGATCAAAAATACATAAGAATACCAAACTGAAGCAGTTAGCTCTTTCCTGATTTTGTCTCATGCCTGAGACACACACACGCACGCACACACACACACACACACACACACACACACACACATCATTCCTTACATTAGTACCATTACTTCCTGGTACCTAACAAAGCAGGTACACTCACTGTTCATGCAGAGGTGGACCTTACAGACCCTGGAGACCACATTGGACCTCAGATTGTTGACTCACTGTCCTCACTGGAACTGTTATTGTCACTGTCTTGTAATGTGTGCAGAAATGACCAAAAGTAGTCACTTGCCCGATAAAAGGTTTGGTCCAGCTGATGCATATTTATCCCTTTATTGACAGTGTTTGTGTTTTTATTTATTTTTACATCATATAGTTGTATATGTAATAATAGTAGTAGTTTATTTGTCCATTTAAAAGAACATTTCTATCTATCTATCTATCTATCTATCTATCTATCTATCTATCTATCTATCTATCTATCTATCTATCTATCTATCTATCTATCTATGCGTGATGGAACACACACACACACACATCCTCCAAACACACACTTTGGACGGTCATTGATCACCTCTCCCTCACTGTCAAGTTTATCCCAAAATGAAAATGGAGCTCATTCTCACTTCAGAGACAACACGGGTGACTGATTGGTGAAAACATTCGATGTAATGGTCTGGGGGTTTTGACAGCATATGGTCCATCGCACTCGGTAAACTCCAACAGCGTCAAAGCAAAGTCACTGATGCTTTCAACTGTAATCTCTTCTCACTTGTTCTCCTTTCATTCCAGTCTTTCTTTCAGTGACTTCCAGCCTCGCTCTGTCTTCAAACACGCCACCGTTGTGATCGAGCCGTTATCTCTTTGTGACAATACTGGTGTGATGTTGACATCAAGCCTTTTTTGTTGGCGCTCTCACATGATATCATCGACTTTTTGTTTGGAAGAACACACAAGACCAGAATAGTCATTAAAGCCTTGAGATACTAAAATCAGATATTCATTTAGACTTTTCGGCAAAGTATCTGTCTCATTAAAAATCTGAACCCTGAGTTTCTTCTGTTAGATTTTTTTTCTTCTCTCTTTATTTACAGGCTTTTATCAACGCCTGTTTTTAGATCATATTTCTTCACCTTTTAAAGTAAACAGGAGCTAATAAAAGTATGCTGAAGTAGCTGCTAATAATTGTCTGGATATTACTTAAAAATATAATAAACATCAATCAAATAACAAGCAGCACAGCGGAGGTCACAGTCAATCTAAAAATAAGTGTATCATGGGTTCAAGTTTGACTGAAAGAAAGGAAAAAGTAGATGATTCCTCAAATAACCGAATTTCAGAAAATGTTCCCAGCTGATCATGTTCAATCTGCTTCATACTTTCATATAATAAGGTTAATACCTACAAATATTATAGAAAATATATAATATATCTTCATTTGTTTTGTTGGTTTTATGCTAGATGTTATTATATGAGCAATATACAAATTAATTATTTTATATTTTTTTATTGTTCATGACTTATCATTAAGAAAAATTGATTACTTTTAGATTTTAGTCCAGATTATTGACAAATAGATACCAAAATATGAAATATCTTACATGTTTCATTGTGGAAATACACTTTGTCAAAATTACTCTGAAGCATAAACTTATTTATTTATTTATTTATTTATTTATTTATTCATTTATTTATTTACTTTAATCCACAAGCTGTACTTTGGCTCATATGGATCTTCTTTTACAGATGTTAACCCTATAACTCCAAACATATCATATTTGATACATGAATTTTGAAGCCCTCTACATGATCAGTGTGATATTTTTTTCTTGAAAAACCTGATGTATACAATTAGATACATGCAATACACAGATAATAAACCAGGGGGGAGGAATTCATTCACCAGAGGCCTTTCCAGTGACACTACAAGACTGTCATTAATGAGGAAGGAGGCAGAACTTGATCAATTTTGAAAAGGAATTACCAATTTGTTAGACATGTTTGTGTTATATTATGTTTTTATTTGTTCAAAAATAATAATATTTGAGGATTGAGACCTGATGTATCAAATGTGACACAAAATTGAAAGTCATACATGGAAATTGATATTTGAAAAAAAAATTTTTGGTTGTTCAGAAGGACCAATAAAGGCTCCAGTTTCACAGAACTGGAATTTTCTGTCAATGATTTAATGGTTCAGGCTTTACAGGGTTAGAGATACTTTGTGCTTAAAAGTGCATGAATAGTTCAAAACTAATGACATATTAAAGTTAGTGTCTTTTTCTGTATCTGTGTCACATCGTAGTATCACAAAAACTAATGAAGACATGAAGCTGAAATTTTTCATGGTTGTTTCTAGGATTCAAAATATTATTTTCTCAAAGCATGAAGCAAGTCAGAGAACTTCATTTTCGACCCTACTGTGATATGGACACAATAAAAGATTTTTTTCTCACTAATCTCTCTTATGTGATTTATCACCATTTATTATGTAATCCTTTGTATTTTGCATTTTTTTCAGTGAAAATCAGGTGTTTTCCTATAGTTAATTTACTGATCATGTAGATGTTTATGAAAGCACAGGTTACACTTGAGGGTAATTATATTAGAAACATAGAAAAGTGAAGAAAAAAGTGACTTTTTCAGCAAAATAAATCATTAATTGAACATAAATCAAGTGTCTCTATCCACTGTCATTGATCCAACTCCATGGGATTTACTGGTGAATCAATGTTGTAGAAGATGACAGTGTTTCCGTGTTCACTACGGAGCCTCTGAATGTCCAAATGGGTCATATCTGATGACCATGAAAAGATGACAAACTGCATTTTATACCAATTATTTACAAGTATTGATAGGATTAATGGATCATCAGGTATTAAACAGTTTAGATCGATAGATGATTTTAGTTCCTAGTGGATGTTTTGGTCTTTATGGGTTAAGGCCATTTAGGGTCTAATACTCGACATATTATTGCATTAGTGTTTGTGTAACTGTTCTGGAGAAAATCTGAGTTCACAGAGATGCCCCTTTTTTTTTTGTAAAAAAAAAATTAAAGAAAAGATTAAAAAAAAAAAAAGAAAATCATGAACTGAACTTGAACTTGTGAAGTAAAGCTCAGTTCTTGTCTTTTTGAGTCAGTTGAGCCTTTTTTCAGTTTGTAATATTGTATTTTGAGGCTGTAATTAAATGTTTTGTAGCAGTGGTCCTTGGCCCTTGTCTGAGTAGGATTTATCTACCAATCTTTGTCAAACTGTTTCTATTCTGTAATTTTTTTTGTCCTTTTTTTCTTTTCTTCTTAAGACGACAGTGAGGTGAAGCTTTGTTTTAGTTGTTTTTTTTACTTTACTGATATACGGTTGGTTCTGAATAATGAGCTTTTGGCAGGAAACTGAAATACGGTAAGCTTGTTAGCATGTACAGATTTCAGCGTACATGTGAAAATGTGGGTTTGCCAAAATGAGAATCGTGTCACTAGATGTTGCTAAATATGACTTTTACTTTCTCACAGAACTGTTTCTACTGAAAAAAATTGATTAAAATTTTTGTCTTACAAAAAAAAAATTGTACAAAGATCAGGTGAGAACAAAAAAAAAAAAACAAAACAAAAAACAACCAGACCAAAATACAGGGGTTGGACAAAATAATGGAAACACCTTCACCTCAAGATGATAATGCCCCAATCCATACAGCTAGAATTGTTAAAGAATGGCATGAGGAACATTCTAATGAAGTTGAGCATCTCGTATGGCCGGCACAGTCCCCAGACCTCAACATTATTGAGCATTTATGGTCAGTTTTAGAGATTCAAGTAAGATGTCGATTTCCACCGCCATCGTCTCTAAAAGAGTTGGAGGGTATTCTAACTGAAGAATGGCTTAAAATTCCTTTGGAAACAATTCACAAGTTGTATGAATCAATACCTCGGAGAATTGAGGCTGTAATTGCCGCAAAAGGCGGACCTACACCATATTAAATTATATTTTGTTGATTTTTTAAGGTGTTTCCATTATTTTGTCCAACCCCTGTAAGTCACTCATCACCTTGATTTACTGAGACATAAAGTGTTCTGAAAGAGATTTTAAAAAATTAATCCAACCAAGTTTGATTTTGTATGATTTCCCTTTGATTCCAGTGTGAGGTTATCATGTATTTTACAGTCTACAGACCAGGCCTGTATGTGGTGTTATTATGCTCTCACAAAAAAACGGAGAAGACGTGGAGCGTGTACATAAAGCAGTGTTTTTCAACCTTGGGGTTGGAACCCCACTTGGGGTCACCTGGAATTCAAATGGGGTCACCTGAAATTTCTAGTAACTGGTAAAAATAAAAATAAAAACTTACTAATAAAAAAATATATGTTGAGTTGACAGAGACAATCCCAATCCATAAAAGACATGACAAACTGAGTCTGAAACTGAAGCACTGTGGTTCTGTTTATCTGTCAAATGTTCATTGTGGTCAGTTTCAGATGCTGCAGCTCTTTCATAATTCATAGTTTGAGTTCTTGTTTGTTCAGTATTAATTGTCAGCCTTGTAAATCCCAGCTGGACTGACTGTACATATCCTGACCAAGGAAAATCAAATTCTCACTTTGTGCAGTAATCTACACCTGGCTTTTCTGCCTCTGTCCATAATATTATACATTATATAGACTAAATGTCACCTAAAATTAACATTTATTTGCAACATAGTACAGCAAACTCTAACATGACCAAAAACAAATACATTTTAGCATAAAAAAAAAGTCTCAGTTTTGAATGTCTGGGGTCGCCAGAAATTTGTGATGTTAAATTGGGGTCACGAGCCAAAAAAGGTTTTAATACAGCCTGCCTGCTGTATACAAACCATAGACTACAGAAGAAGAACAAGAAAAACAAGAACAAGCCTCCACGGTAGATCCAAGAACATGTAGTGAATATTGTTAGCTATGATTGTTTGTTACTCATTGTAATGAAAGAGTAGCTGAAGATTTGGATTCAATATTTCCAATAAGCTCAACAGCTGTTGTAGCACCAGCACTACTCTGTAGTCCGCCATTGTTGTTGTTGTGAAGTGGCGTCTTCCTTATGGGGTGAAAGGTTAGAGAGGTGAGGCTATGACATCATCATTTTAGAAAAGTTGCAGTTTGGTCGTACCGATGAAGACTTGAAACCAGTGTTTTAAAATGTATGCACTCTGGGACCCCGGTTTCAAAAAGTCGCAGTTTCAGTGATGACGAAAGGCCTATCCGATACAAAACTGTCTTCATATGGACAGGGCCTTAAGGCAGCCATATACTGTGCGATTTTAGAGACGATTTCTCACTCATGCGACTATTTCTGGGATGGGGCCCGATGTGCCTCTAATCGTGTGTCGTGCTTCGTGCAGTGTACATGGGGTAAGGAGAAGCCATTAACACCTCACGACCACTTCACAACCAGCAATCGTGTGTTTGCAAGAAAAACAGAGCTGTTTGAAATCCTGCTCGCTCCTCGTGAGGGTATCACACTGTCAAAGCAGTGCCACGAGCCGATGTGCCTCAAATTCTCACACTGCGCATGCGCGAATACAATATTAGCCAGCTACTGTAAGCTAATTCTAAGCTTACAGTAACTGGCTATTGGCCTAGTGCAGTTTAGCTGTTGCAGCTTACCTCTAGTTCCCACTGTAGGATTGACAGCCCATACTGTCCACATCTGGCAAACCAATTCCTGCACCAAACATGTCGTCGTCTTTTCTTCTTTTTTGATTCCCCGCAGATAATGGCACATATTGCTAAAGCAGCTCGCTGGTTTTTGTTTAGCGATACCATTTTCGTGACTCACGCCAATACACAATCGTCTATGCACTTCCAGGTTCCTTGGTATTTTAACGTATTTCCAGACAACACTCGAACGTGTGGTGCATCCTCTGGTGTATGGTCGTACAGTGTGAGCAGTCAGGTCACATACGAGCATCGGTCCGTACAGTGTGAGAACATGAATCATGAGCCTGACTTTATGATTAATTTGCACAGTTTGAGATGGAGCTGCGTGCAACGATCAAAATAATCGCACAGTGTATGGCCGCCTTTAGCCTCCAGCTGACCCTAGACTGGGTCTTGAAGTCTGGCCTGAAAATCCACATCAGCTCCATCAGCAGCTTGATATTTCTGCTTCTGTTTCTTCTATTTCATTGTCTAATGTTGATTAACGTTGTTTAATATTGTAATGCACTGGAATTGTCCTTTTCACTTTGTCTTTTAGCAGCTATCTGAGGTGTTCATGCGGATGCATCACCTCTAGTGAAACACAAAAGTCATTCTTATTAAACAGAAACTCATCCCTTTTTAACCTCATTAACTGAGCTGTGATGCTGAAATTATGCTGCTTTGGCAGAACTCAAGTCCAAAGCACACAGTTTTAATTGTTCCACCATTGCTTCTGCAGAAGAAATAAAGCAGTAATTGAGGTATATATTGTGTAGTATTTGCTGATTTTCAAAGCCTCTGTACCATGTAGTGTATTACATTCTGCACATTTATAGCACAGACTGACATGTTTATACAGAACATCACAAAATAAAATGACAATGACAGACGATGAAGACAATGATATGTTGTTCTTGGTTTTATTCTGAAATTCAATGTCCAATGTTGACGTTTCATTCTGCTGCTCTTATGTGACTCGCTATAGCTGATGGAAGTTGTGAAGAATTCCTTCTTAGTAGCATCCAGCCAACGAGGTAATTTATGATGGGTTTTACCAATATACTGTACTGCTCACCTTATTGTTTTACATTTGCTTACAGTGTGTGTTTATCATATTTTGTCATATCTGTATATTGTTTAGTTTTCATGGTGGATTTGAAGGTTGAACAGATTCATGGGTTAAGAAACTAAAAGGGTGAAAAGATTCAAGGACCTTCCTCCTGTATGTCTCTCCTCTTGGCCCAAATCAAACAACTAAATAAAAAAATAATAAACCTAACATCATGTAATGCTGTCATTGAAAAGAGCAACCAAATAGAACCTGATCAGTGATTGGTAATTACAGCTGTCAATCATGTATTTAACCTAAGTAAGTATCATGTTCTCTCAGATTACTGGAGTTACAGTACGACGAAAGGCGATGATGATGATTTTTGCCCAGTGATGCTAAAAAAACATGGAGCACTACAGCTTTAAAACAGGTCGATTATGAAAAGAAACGAAAAATATGTTTTTGAGATGAAGGGAGATTTAAGTGGAAAAAAGAAACATGGATAAATATCAAATTAACTAAAATGATAAGATTACAATTTAATGAGTACGTCTAAGCAATTAGAATGACTCCATTATTTTCCATCTATTTATAATGATCGTAGAAATGTCATCACTGATCTGAGCGTCCTTCATCGAACAGACATTTACTAAAGAGCATTAAAAGAGTCTTTGTAAATGAATCACAAAATGCATGCAAATACACACACACACACATAAATATTCTATTCTTTTGCATAGATGTTTGGAGGACTCCGTTCCAAATCTACTGATATCTGCTAGTTAAGATAGATAGATAGATAGATAGATAGATAGATAGATAGATAGATAGATAGATAGATAGATAGATAGATAGATAGATAGATAGATAGATAGATAGATAGATGGTGGATTAATTGAGAAACACTCATTCCAACACGTTAAATGTCATTAGCAGCGCTTTGTTCCAGTCAGACTAATGACAACGACAATAAAATACGTTCACAAAGGAACTAAGAACTGGAATGGGATTATTAAGTACTCGAATCAGTACTCGGTATCGGCAAGAACTCAAATGTCAGTACTCGTACTCAGTCTAAAAAAAAGTGGTACTAGTGCATCCCTCATAGATAAATAGATAGATAGATAGATAGATAGATAGATAGATAGATAGATAGATAGATAGATAGATAGATAGATAGATAGATAGATAGATAGATAGATATGTTCTTTTAAATGGACAAATAAATTACAACTACTACTATATGATGTAAAAATAAATAAAAACACAAACACTGTCAATAAAGGGATAAATATGCATCAGCTGGACCAGACCCAGTTTAACCCTTTATCGGGCAAGTGACTACTTTTGGTCATTTCTGCACACATTACAAGACAGTGACAGCAACAGTTCCAGTGAGGACAGTGAGTCAATAATCTCAGGTCCAATGTGGTCTACAGGGTCTGTAAGGTCCACCTCTGCATGAACAGTGAGTGTACCTGCTTTGTTAGGTACCAGGAAGTAATGGTACTAATGTAAGGAATGATGATCAAAGGGATAATGTGGATGTGGACAGGGGTCTGGATCAGCACTTATGTTGGTCTAATGTTCTAAAAGTGATGTTCTAACTGAATGTGAAAACATATAGTTGAAGTAGAGTGAGGATCAAATATAAATTCAGAGAAACTGACTTAAATTTCATAATCTTACATTCAGTTTCAAGTTTATTGGACTTCAAATCCAAACTAATAAATTCAGTTTCAAATTCTACTATTCAGATTCAGTTTTTCAATGCAATGATTGATATTAAACAATACAAATTTGAATTATGTGATTCAAAGTCAGTGTTTCAATGCAATTATCCAGTTAGCAATTGAAATTCAAACATAAATGATTCAAATTCAGTTTCTGGTAGTACATATTTCAGCCCATCCAAAGCCCTCAGAATGAAAAAAAAAAAAACCCTGAAGGTTCTGCACTGGAAATTCATCCCTCCCAGTCCATCAAAGTATACTGAGCAACATGAAAAATGCAACATGTTTGTACACCTGCATCTTGGCAGTTACATCATAAATAGGTATGAGTATGTTTCAGGGAACTAGTGTATCCCATGATGCAGCACCCCGATCCCTCCATCATGGAGGCTTTGTTGAATCTTCAGTTCATATCACAAACGTGAATTTGGCCAAATTTGTACAAGCCAGGCTGTGAGTCTACAAACAAACAAGATCCACTGGTGATAATCTATCCAAAAACAACCAATTACTGTTACTAGCATGGTTCTTCAGTTGAGTGCATATTTTTTTGCAGCAAAAAATAAACAGAACAGAAAAGAAACAAATCAAATTATTTAACTGATTAGTTCACTACAACTTCAAAATTATGCATTATATACAAAAAAACATGTTTTCATTGGTAAAATGGTAAATGGTAAATGGACTGTACTTACATGGCGCATTTTATACTTCTTCATGGTACCCATTCACACACACACACACACGCACGCACGCACGCACGCACACACACACACACACATTTAACTACAGTTCCCAGCTCTTCCTCTGCCGCTCTAGCATCCACCTGTATGCTCCGGTCCGGGGTGGAAGTGATTTATTCATCACTTCCCAACACCTTTACCTCAGATATCTGCAGGGAGTGATGATCCCACCTTCTAGATGCCAAACTGTAAGTGTGTCTCACTTCTGCAGTAAATATTCTAACGTGAGTTTGACTGACTGAGCTTCATTATTATTGAGTGTTCTGCAGATGTTACATTCTAGGATTGTGGGATAACACACACGCACGCACGCACACACACACACACACACACGCACACACACACACACACACACTACCGGTCAAAAGTTTTAGAACACCCCAATTTTTCCAGTTTTGTGTTGAAATTCAAGCAGTTCCAGTCCAATGAACAGCTTGAAATGGTACAAAGGTAAGCGGTGAACTGCCAGAGGTAAAAAAAAAAAAAAAAGGTAAGGTTAAACAAAACTGAAAAATAATGTACATTTCAGAATTATACAAAAAGGCGAACAAGAAATGGGTGAACAACTTATAGCAGTTCTGCAGCAATGGAGGTTGATCAAGCCTCGAAAGTTGGTGCTACCAATTCCTACAGGGGTCCCAACGTTTCTGAATTCCTTCCAACCCCCTCTGTCTGCACAAAAGTAGTGTTGGAACACACTTTGGTACCATACCGTTGTGAGCATTATTTGAACAGTATTGTACTGCAGAAAGTAGTGTGTTACTATAAAAATGGAAAAGAGGAAAAGGCAATTAACGATAGAAGAGAGACAGAGCATCAGAACACTGAAAAATGTAGGTCTGTCCTACAGAGAAATTGCCAAGAAAGTCCAGGTGTCAGTAAGTCCAGTTTCCGTCACCATCCAAAGGCACTCAGAAACTGGGGGAAATGCTGACAGGTGAGGTCTGGCAGAGCCAAAGCCACAACAGAATCAGAAGACAAGTTTCTGAGAGTCAACAGCTGGAGTGACAGGAGACTCACTGGACAACAGCTGAAAGCAAAGTGAAGATAGTGGTCGTAGTAAGAAAGTCTGAGTTTAGCCTGTGAAGAGAAGACTTCCAGTTGCAGGTTTGATGGGTCGAGTTGCAGCAAGAAAGCCATTGCTGAGACTTCAGAATACGCAGAAGAGGCTTGTCTGGGCCATGAAACAGCACCAGTGGACTACTGAAGACAGGAAGAAGGTGTTATAGACTGGTACTGAAGTCAGTGACCTGTAGACATTCACTGCATACTGTGTTTTTATGGCTTTGTTATGGATGTCACACATACACGTAGATGCAGTGACAGTATGCTGCTTTGTCTTGTGCACGGTATAGCAAACATTTCAAGGTGAAATCTCTTGAACGGGCTGGTTTGACTATGAATGCACAGGTGGGTAGATCTGACGTGAGTGTTTCAAGAGCAGCCTCAGAATCCCCTATCTCTGTTCCTATACATCACCTTGGTGCAGTGACCTGGTGCAGCCGGGAACAACGTTGCTTATTACTGAAACCAGACGTGCAGCGCAGGGAAGGAGCTAAGGGACGCCTCTGCCCAGAGCTGTGGCCTTGATACGGACTCCACATACGACCACCAGATTCCCTGTTGAATAGGAATAAAATATTTTACTGGAGTCCAGCTCGGAAAGTAGAGCTTTAGTTCCACTTTTATTAAAGTCTTTCTGTCAGCTGTTGGCATACTGAGTTTAGCCTCATAAGCTAACATCCATGTCATATATATATATATATATATATATATATATATATATGTGTGTGTGTGTGTGTGTGTGTGTGAGTGTGTGTGTGTGTGGGTGAGTGTGTGTAAATTTTGTTTAAGTAAATTTTATGCCCCTGTATCTGTACTTTTATGTAAGTGAAAAAAGATAGTACTTCATCCACCACTGGTTTTAGGCTACCAGTCAAAACAGCAACTTGTATCCTTCAAAAATATCTTTCCAAACCAATTTTTTTGATAACTATTAATGAACTGCATATCTTTAAATATATATTTATGTCATTCCATAATTTAACCCCAAAAAAAGATCTATAGGTAGAAATAAGGTGAGAAAATATGATAAAAGAATTCAATTTAACAAAATGACATAAGAATAGACCTTTGTAGACTGAAGAAAATAAAAGTGGATCAAATATGAATAGATGCAATTTTCCGTATTAACATTATGTATACCTATAAACAGTATTAACAGTATATATTACCATAAATAAGAGTATGTATGTATATATATGAAACAGTATCTATCTCTATTAACAGTATTAACAGTATGCATTGCCTATAAAAACAGCATGTATACCTATGAACCAGGTCTGTATAAAAATAATGTTGTTTTTTTTTTTTTTTTTAATAAATATTGAATAAATATTGCATTGTTATTGCAGGTCGGAAGATTATTGCACTGTTATACTTATTACATATAATTCATATTTGAAGGATTATTGTACATTATAGGACATGATACTGAGGATACACTGAGGGAAGTAGTAGAACAGGAAGAAAACCAGAATTTTTACTTTACCACTCTGTGTGTGTTTGTGTGTGTGTGTGTGTGTGTGTGTGTGTGTGTGTGTTTGTGTGTAAAACATACCCAGTGTTCACATTTTCTGCTTCTGAGATTAAAAATGCTAAATCTTACATACTTTAATAAAATGAATGGGAAAACAAATGACACGATGCTGCTTAGCTGATGTGTTCAGTGTATGATGAAGTGTTTTTCTACATATACAGTATATTGGTTTATGAACATTTATACAATAGATTTATAAATCTTCCACTAGAAAGAACCTGAAAAGTGAGTATATTATAATGAGCAGGCAATGTTTTCAAGTGGACCTTGAAGCTCTGAGATAATCATTCCTTTTGAGTAAAATCCATTCTCTCATTAATTCATAGAAATTCACATTTTGACCCAAAACTGTATCTTCGAAACTACAGCCAACCAGGATTTTTGACAGTTTTTTTTTTATTTATTTATTTTTTTTATTAGTGACTCAAACTTGGTAAAGTTTCACCACATTAATTACTTGTAGACCAGTATTCTCTCTGCCACATAGAACCAGATGTTAATTAGAATGTTTTAGCAAAGATACAAAATTGTTCATACACTAAGTGAATACAAGTTTATAGTTGATTTAGTATCTTTCTGAAAGGAACATGAGGAACAGAAGAGCTATTTTCACAGACAGTACAGGAAAACGCAGGAAATATATGTGAATGGTAGCAGCTGCCTACTGTTGTATGTGTGTGTGTGTGTGTGTGTGTGTGTGTGTGTCAGCAGAGCTCCAGTTGCCTTGTAGTTTTTCAATCTAAAGGCACATCCCATTTTGACAGACTTCAAAATAAAAGCATTTGTCTTAAAGGGTTTTCTCTGAATAATTATCTGCCTTGTTATGACTCCGTTACTGTTAACAATCAACTTAAACATCTGAAAATAAATAATGTGTCCTTTTAATATAAACCCAAACCAACACGAACTGCCTGTTTTTCTCTCAACACAAATAAATTAGTCACAACATACAGTACAGGCCAAAAGTTTGGACACACCTTCTCATTCTTTGCATTTTCTTTATTTTCATGACTATTTACATTGTAGATTCTCACTGAAGGCATCAAAACTATGAATGAACACATGTGGAATTATGTATTTAACAAAAAAGTGTGAAATAACTGAAAACATCTCTTATATTCTAGTTTCTTCAAAGTAGCCACCCTTAGCTCTGATGACTGCCTTGCCCACCCTTGGCATTCTCTTGATGAGCTTCCAGAGGTAGTCACCTGAAATGGTTTTCACTTCATAGCTGTGCCTTGTCAGGGTTACTTAGTGGAATTTCTTGCCTTATTGATGGGGTTGGGACCATCAGTTGTGTTGTGCAGAAGTCAGGTTGATGCACAGCTGACAGCCCTATTGGACAACTGTTAGAATGCATATTATGGCGAGAACCAATCAGCTAAGTAAAGACAAACGAGTGGCCATCATTACTTTAAGAAATGAAGGTCAGTCAGTCTAGAAAATTTCAAAAACTTTGAATGTGTCCCCAAGTGCAGTCGCAAAAACCATCAAGCGCTCCAACGAAACTGGCTCACATGAGGACCGCCCCAGGAAAGGAAGACCAAGAGTCACCTCTGATGCTGAAGATAAGTTCATCTGAGTCACCAGCCTCAGAAATCGCAAATTAACAGCAGCTCAGATTAGAGACCAGATGAATGCCACACAGAGCTCTAGCAGCAGACACATCTCTACAACAACTGTTAAGAGGAGACTGCGTGAATCAGGCCTTCATGGTCAAATAGCTGCTAGGAAACCACTGCTCAGGAGAGGCAACAAACACAAGAGATTTATTTGGGCCAAGAAACCCAAGGAATGGACATTAGACCAGTGGAAATCTGTGCTTTGGTCTGATGAGTCCAAATTTGAGATCTTTGGATCCAACCGCCGTGTCTTTGTGCGACGCAGAAAAGGTGAACGGATGGATGCTACATGCCTGGTTCCCACCATGAAGCATGGAGGGGGAGGTGTGATGGTGTGGGGGTGCTTTGCTGGTGACGCTGTTGGGGATTTATTCAAGATTGAAGGCAACCTGAAGCAGCATGGCTACCACAGCATCCTGAAGTGACATGCCATTCCATCCGGTTTGCGTTTAGTTGGACCATCATTTATGTTTCAACAGGACAATGACCCCAAACACACCTCCAGGCTGTGTGAGGGATATTTGACCAAGAAGGAGAGTGATGGAGTGCTGCGCCAGATGACCTGGCCTCCACAGTCACCGGACCTGAACCCAATCGAGATGGTTTGGGGTGAGCTGGACCGCAGAGTGAAGGCAAAAGGGCCAACAAGTGCTAAGCATCTCTGGGAACTTCTTCAAGACTGTTAGGAAACCATTTCAGGTGACTACCTCTTGAAGCTCATCAAGAGAATGCCAAGAGTGTGCAAGGCAGTCATCAGAGCTAAGGGTGGCTACTTTGAAGAAACTAGAATATAAGAGATGTTTTCAGTTATTTCACACTTTTTTGTTAAGTACATAATTCCACATGTGTTCATTCATAGTTTTGATGCCTTCAGTGAGAATCTACAATGTAAATAGTCATGAAAATAAAGAAAATGCAAAGAATGAGAAGGTGTGTCCAAACTTTTGGCCTGTACTGTAAGTTTAATGTCTCATATCATTATTTTAAGAGTCAGACATTAATCAAACACATTTCAACTTGAGCATTAAATATGGGCCATAGGTCTGTTTGGTATATAATACAGGCCCTGGGTATGGTTTTATAGGAGATACTTTGGTCAGACCCATGAAGAGGATCAGATTTAGTCTATTTTTTTATTATCTATAATCCACCCTTTTTATACTGAAAAAAAGTCATTCATTTATATTTATAGTGTGCTGTGCTCAGGATAATCCTCCATATTTTAAACATCTGTGTAACTGTGTCGTCCTCACAACATGTATGGGAAACCTTTTCGTAAATGTCTGTTATACACAGAAAAGTAAACGCCAAAGAATGTTTTTCATGTACACCGTCAGTGAAGTTCAGGCTTTGTGTGTCTGTTCAGAGAGGATTTATATGTACTGTTTTGACACAAAAGCATGCACTTTTCAAGAGGATGTGAGAGGTGTTTTTTTAGAATTGTTAGCTGTTGCAAGAAATATAAAATGTTTTGCCGGTTGTGGGTGAGGTGTTGTGGTTAATATGTGGAGCAATAAAAGAGAAGTATGTGACTGTTTCAAACATTGTGCCTATGAAACTGAAAAAAGCTGAAATAAACATAAACCCTGAGGAGTCCCTGGATACGCCCTTGTGTCCAAATCACAAACATTCATTCATTTTCTGAACCCGCTTTATCCTCACTAGGGTCACGGGGGTCGCTTGGAGCCTATCCCAGCTACATAGGGGCGAAGGCGGGGTACACCCTGGACAAGTCGCCAGTTCATCGCAGGGCTGACATATAGAGACAAACAATCACTCTCACATTCACACCTATGGGCAAATTAGATTAACCAATTAACCTATTAGTGCATGTCTTTGGATGGTGGGAGGAAGCCGGAGTACCTGGAGAGAACCCACGCAGACACGGGGAGAACATGCAAACTCCACACAGAAAGAAGAAGAAATTTCTGTAAATCACAAACATATTAACCCATAAAGGCCCAGTGCTACTTTTGTGGCAGTTTCCAAATGCATTTTTCTCTTTACTTAACCAGTTTTAAGTGATTTATTACCATTTATTATTATATATTCTCCATAGTTTTTTGCGTTTTTCAGTGAAAATCAGGTATTTTCCTATATTTAATTCACTGATCGTGTTGATGTTCATAAAAGCTCAGATTAAAGTTGATAGTTATTATATCACAACAGAGAAAACTGAAGAAAAAGTGACTTTTCAGCAAATATATTAATAACTGAACATAAACCAAGTGTCTCCATCCACTGTCATTGATCCAACTCCATGGGTTTTACTAGTGAATCAGTGTTGTAGAAGATGACGGTGTTTTCATGTTCACTACGGAGCCTCTGAAAGTCCAAATGGGTCATATCTGATGACCATGAAAAGATGACAAACATTTTACACCAATTATTTACATGTATTGATAGGATTTTCTTCAGTTTTTCTTCAGTTTTCCCATCATTCACTTCAAAAAGTGACTAAACCATCACTGTTGCTTGCATTTTCATGTAAATAGTTCTTTATAATTTTGTTGTTTGCTAAATTTTCAATTCATATGCTCATTCTAAATAAAAAAACAAAACAAAGCAGTTCGTTCAACATTAAAAACAGTTAAATAGTACAAAATCCAACAATTTCCTATTTGGATTTTTTTTTTGTGTGTGTGATTTTAGGTTCAGTGTGATGAAAAAGCATGTCAGATAAGAAAAAATACATAAATAACTGTAAGTGACACAGGTGAGGTTGTGCTGAAAAAAATGACACCAAACAAGGAAAGGTAAACAGTTTTTTTTAACCCTTTCATGCATGAATTATGAGAACCTTAATCAAGATTTTTTTCTTTATTCCTCTTTGGACATTAAAAAAACAATGCAATTATTATTGTTATTGTTATTGTTATTATTATTATTATTATTATTATTATTATTATTATTATTGATTAATTAATTAATTTATTTAATGAAGCTATGTTTCATGGAGTTGCAAAAATGTCCACCAAGCTGGACACCATGTGTTTCATTTTTGAAGCAAAGAAACATGTATTTACTGATATACTGTGTGAAAACTATGACATAAAAACATTAAATGCTGCTAATCTGATGTTTTCTCACATTTTAACATAAACTACAAACAAAAAGTTATGGATATTTTTAATTTTTGGGCTATTTTTTTCAGTTGGGATTCTTGCACAACGCTTTTTACTTTTTTGTGTGTGAATTGAAACACATTTTTTTAATGACCTGACAGTTTTATTTACAAATGGCAAAAATCTTTTAAAAAAATGACAAAAAAAAAAAAAATGACAAAAATATTCTTAACTTTTTGTTTGTAGTGTACTCTAATACTAGTCATTACTCACTCCATGGACATAATATGCCAAAAAAAACCCAAAACAAAAACAACTTTTATTGTTAATTACAGTCTAATAACAATAACAAGGAATTGATTTACACTCGAACATGTTAGATCAGGTTTATCAAGAACAGCAAAGTTACAGTAATGTTTTCAATGTCAGTGTATGGGATGGTGCATAAGCGTCCACTGTGTTAGCTGATATGGAACTAAAACAACAAAACCCATGAATATACAAGAGAACAACTGGAGAATAACTGTCCACTGTAGTGACCAGTATGCATGAAAGGGTTAATAAATGTAAAGGCAAAAATAAAAAAAAGTATTCAACAATGTCTAAAATACACTAAGACTCCTCAGAGCATGTCAGTAAGAAGAATATATTGAACGACCAAATACAATTATATACTGTAAATACAGACGTCATCAAAGTAACGAGCACTGACTTTTTTCTATTGCAGAAATTTTACAGATTATGTTTCTATTTACTAGATGAATATTGTCGCCGCTATTTTTACACGCTGTACGGCAGAGTCCATCCAAGAACCAGACTGATCTCAATAAATGGCGTTGTATGTCACATTGCTTCTTATGGCATTTGGCGTGAACGCATTTTTGACCTTTCGTGTGTTATTTATTGTTATATATGTTTATATATTCAACACCATTTGATTGCATGCCAAGGTCTCTGGTTCACAGAACTCTAACCCTAACCCTGACCCTCAGTACGTGATATTTGACGCATCAATTCAGGTTGGACAGGGGGTTAATAACGGTGTGAACATACACATGGAAAGCTTATGTGTACAGATATTTTTATGCGAGTTGTGATATCACGTTGCAAAAACAGAAACCCATGAGACCCATTTTTAGGAGATGTTCTGACAACTTCACATACAAATAATTAGTTTTGTAGAACCATTACACCACACCAGTAACGTGTAGACCATTTTCTGCTGTCTCGGTCTCATCTCGGACTTCACCCTTTAAGGACTCGGTCTTGACTCAGTCTCGGACCACAGGAGAAGGACTCGTAATTTCAGAGTGAGTCCTTGACACCAACACATTTCCATTCCATTCCATTTCAGATGCTGGTGTGGTCCAGGGTATACCTACTTATTTTTCAGTCAGCATTGCATATACCCACTTCTAAACCCCCCTGCTGTGCACCATTCAGGAGTATCTGAGCCACACTGTTCATTTTTCCCCTTGGATGGTGAAGCCATGACCCGCCCTACTCTGCGTCTAATTGTCTAGTACTCGCTGCTTTCACTGATTAGATTGGTTAATTTTAGGCATGAGGACTGATGAGCCAATCAGAGGCAGAATAGAATGGGTCATGCCAAGGAAAATATTACTAACTTGCGCTGACCACCTCTGGAACCTGACTGGACACCTTAGGTGCCAGTGCCACCCCAGTTGATTGACAGGTCACTGCACGTCTCATCGAAAGATATGTGATGTTTGGAAATGGAAACACGACAGGCAGAATAAACGTCCTTCAACTTGATTAATATGAATGGCCCACCTATGTAAAGGGCTAAGTACAAAGGCTGAACCCAAAAGCAAGACCACAGAACAGAAGTAAAGTTGAGTGTTTTTATTAAACACTTTAACAAGTGAAAAAAATACAACACAGATAGAATAATAATTCTGCGAAGCCACCGAGTCCAGGGATTGACGTCTAGGCTGCGGGTGGAAACGGCTGACGACCAGCGTGGTCGAGCCACGAGAACCCCAACGGAATCCCAACTAGGGACAAACAGGGGGAGGTCAAAAAAACAAGCCAGGTGTTACACAGGGGAGCAAACAATAAGGCAACGGTACATGGGGACAGGCAGAACTCACGGTCAGTAATCCAGGCGAATGGTCGAAGCACAGGTAATGGGTGGAGACTGAGGTATCAAAGGGAGTAGGCAGAATCAGAGTCGGGTACACGAACCAAGTCGTTGACGAGCAGGCAGGACAGGCACAGGCAGAATCAGTGGTCGAAGGACGAAAGCGGGTCAAAAACGGGCAGACAGACTAACAGGATCCAAAAACGCTGGTGAGTGAGCACAACAAGTTGTAGAACACAAACTGACAGCTAGACAGGGGAAGACACAGGGTTTAAATACACAAGAGGGCGGGAAGACAATTGGACACAGGTGGAACACATCAGGGTGGAGCCAGGTAATCAGGGAAAAGGTGAACACGATCAGGGAGAGGAAGTAAAGACACCAGACAAGACACATGAGGGAAACTTAGCAAAATAAAACAGGAAATGACAGACAAAACAGAAAAGACAGACAAATCCAGACACAGTCTGGGAGCCGACATGACAACCTACTTCCAAGTTTAATCCTAGAAAGTATTCAAGGACCTGGTTCCAGAGCCATGGTGCTGCCTCTTCTGTGAGTTCTAGACAGTGCAGTGTGAAATCTGCAGAAAGTAAATCTGTCTGGAATAATAGTATATGTAGTATGTAGTAGTATGAGCAAAGATTAGAAACCCAGTACTGGGCTGAGAATGTCACTGTTGATGTGTTGTAAATGCATATTTTTGTTCATTGTTATAAACTAAATATTGTTGATTTGTAACATATTGTTTTGTTGAATGATTTAAATTAACACTTCAAAACCAACCATTCATTAAAAAAATTATGATATTCAATATTTGCAGTGATATTTATATCTATCTAACGAGGACTGCTCCTATAAACAATTCCCAGTCTATCTTAGTCTGTCAGCCTAACTGTTGATTATTAACTGGGCTGATTTTAATCATGGTTATGAAAACTGATTTGTTTTTATGGTCTTGGCCTTGACTCAGTCTTGTCCCCATCATTACAAATAATACCCAGAACTGAGTGCAATAACTGGAGGAAAACATGTGTTTTAATCTCCAGAGGGTAACATGTTAATGTTAGATCGCTAATGTTGCTTTTTATTTCTTTTTTCTTTTTTTTTTCATTATAACACAATATTTTCAGTCTCATGCGTCGTCCGTTCTTTATGCAAACACACAAAGGGTATAATCTTGTACAACAAAACAAAAGGGCACGAGTTCAATTAACAGGCTGGAATTAAATCCCCCGATCACTAACATAGATCGGACCACTTGGCCAGACGTGCTAAAACATTTATTTATAAATGTCACCATTTATTTATTTATTTGTTGGTTTGTTTTGCCTGATTTGCTCTGATGCCGTTAATGAATGCTAAGCCCATGTGGAGCCCCTCCAGAATAAATGGATCAAAACGCTGCAGTGACCCATCAGTGGTGACACGGGTCCAGTCAGGACCCCCAGTCCAGCTCAACACAGACTAACAGCTAAACACTTCATATCAGGGGTGTCAAACATGTGGCTCGTGGGTCAAAACAGGCCCCCCAAAGGATCCAATCTGGCCCATGGAAGATATTAACAACCAAGGATGTTAAACTCATTTTAGTTCAGGTTCCACATTCAGAACAATTCAATCTCAAGTGGGTCGGATTAGTAGAGTTATAGCATAATCACCTGTAAATGGTGACGACGCTAATTTTTTGTTTTTGTTTTAGTATTGTTATAGATAGTAGGGATCTGCCTCTCCATATCAGACAGGCCTCCTCCCTGTCTGTTTTTAAATCCCTTCTTAAAACCCATCTTGTCTCCTTGGCTTTTGAAACCATGTGAGATGTTTGAATGTATTATTTTTATTCAGTTGTTTTATTGGATATTGGTTTATTGTTCTTATTCTTTGTTGTTTTTCATTGTACAGCTTTTTATGTTCTTAATCTATTCTTGTATTTCACTCTGTTATTTTGGTTTTCATTTATTTTTCTGTACAACACTTGGGTCCACTGTGGTTGTTTTACAGTGCTTGAAAAATAAAGTTGGATTGGATAGTATGAAAAAGTAAAATTACATGATGAAAATATCTTCAGTTACAAACAAGCTTTTCACAAAAACGTGAATAATCTAAACAACCATGAACACCCTAAAAATAAGTGGAATTTTAACAATATTATGTCTGTTTCTAAATGTTTCGTGTACTTTTAAATCCACCGTGATATCTAAGTTCTAATGAACATGTGTAAATAAGAAGGCTTATTATAGGTAAAACTGGACTTTTTTTTTTAAAAGTAAAGGAAATTTAAATGTTAATAATGATGGCATGTATTAAGTTGTAAAGACTCTAAATGATAAATAACCTGTTATAACACATTAGAAAACCAGGCCAATAGTGAGCTGCTGTTTGACTAACACTGAATCCACATCTCTTTTCCTGTTAATCCTCACATCTCATTGATCACTGAATTTCCTCTGGGTCAGTATATACTATATAGACTTTTGAAGTCCACGGGATATATCTTGCATACATCTTTATTAAAAGTTAAAATAAAAAAAATAAAAAAATAAATTAATAATAATAATGATAATAATAATAATAATAATAATAATAATAATAATAATAATAATAATAATAATAATAATAATAATATTTTATGTTCATTATGATCATGTCTTTAAAAAATTCCATAATTATTTAAATAACCATCCGAATTTAATAACAGCCACTTTCTAATTAGCCAAACAATCATAAAATGAGTTTATTCAACACATGTTTTGATTGTGTTCTTTTTATTAAGTTCACATAATCATGACAAATATTTCTTTTTTGGCAATATATCAAATTTTATGTGGAAAATAACAAATTGCATCTGTGTCAGAGAAATCACTTTCATCTATGTTATCGATTACAAAACACCTCTGAAGGAAGTAGTGTGTCAATTCCAAATCACATGACCTGCTCCACATGATGTCATTTCCTCCTGAAGAAAACACTGGGAAGACTCCAAGGTGTGTTCTTTCTCCTCTTTCTTAGTTTTTTAACCCTTTCATGCATGAATTACAAGAACCTTAATCAAGATTTTTTTTTCTTGAGTGATTTTATTCCTCTTTAGGCATTAAAAAAAAACAATGTGATACATTTTTTTTATTAAGCTATTTTTCATGGAGTTGCAAAAATGTCCACTCAGCTGGACACCATGCGTTTAATTCTTGAAGCAAAAAAACATGTATTTACATTGAAAACTATGAAATAAAAACATTTTTATGCTGCCAATCTGAGGTTTTCTCACATTTTAACCCACTCAAATACTAGTCATTGCTCACTTCATTGAGATAACATGCAAAAAAAAAAAAAAACACTTTTGTTGGTAATTACAGTCTAATAACAATAAGAAGGAATTGATTTACACTCAAATATGTTAGATCAAGTTTATCTAGAACAGCAAAGTTACAGTAATGTTATCAATTGTAGTGTATGGGATGATGCATAAGTGTCCAATGTGTTGGCTGATATGGAACTAAAACAACAAAATCCATGAATATACAAGAAAACAGCTGTAGAATAGCTGTCCACTGTAGTGACCACTATGCATGAAAGGGTTAATATGAAGTAGTGTGTGAGTCAAGTGTGTATTTATTGCACTTTTACGTCAACAGTGTCATTACAATATCTTTAGAAATAACTCTGAATTTCAATTTTACTTAAATGTGATATTTAGAAGAATCTGTCTGTAAAAATACCATGTGGTGTTGTGGTTATGTTGATTTCAGGCCTGAAAACAGCCAAAATGTCAACTATACCTGTCAACTATGTTACCCTGTAGAGGTAACTCAACAAGTCCCTTAACCCTTTCATGCATAGTGGTCACTACAGTGGACAGCTATTTAAAGGGGTTCTCTTATGTATTTATGTATTTTGTTGTTTTAGTTCCATATCAGCCAACACAGTGAACGCTTATGTATCATCCCATACACTGTAATTCATACCATTACTGTAAATTTGCTGTTCTAGATAAATCTGATCTGCACTAACATGTTTGACTAAAAAAAAAAAAAAAAAAAAAAAAAAAAAAGCTAATTGTTATTAAACTGTAATTAACAGTTTTGTTTTGTTTTCCATATTATCTATATGCAGGTATTGTTAAAATGTGAGAAAACATCAAATTAGCGGCATTAAAAATGTTTTAACCTCATAGTATATCAGTAAATACATGTTTTTTTGCTTCTAAAATTAAATGCATGATGTCCAGTTGAGTGGCCATTTTTGTAATTCCATGAAAAATAGGTTCATTAAAAAAATTCAATCACATTTTTTTTGTTTTTGTGTTGTTTTTTTCATGCCTATAGAGGAATAAAAACACTCAAGAAAAAAATCTTGACTGAGGTTCTCATAATTCGTGCATGAAAGGGTTAATTACATATTGACCCCTCTGTTTCCATCAGCAGAATTTCTACTTGTTAGCTTCATCTGAGCTTTATTTGACTTATTGCCATTTCACACCATCAACTTATTAGTCTGTGAAGCCTCCAAAAGATGAATTTGGCATCAAATGATCAAATTCGTACAAAAGCAGCAGGAGTCAAACTACAGCCACACACAACGTCATTCTTCTGTTTATTAGCATGACTTTGATGGGAGTTCAGTGAGTAATTATTGGTGATTTGTGTTGTGTTTAGGATTATATGAGACCCTCAAACATCAGGTTACATCAGTGTGAATGAATCTATCTCAACTGGACTCAGACCAGTGGATAGTGTCACCAGCAATTAAGTTTGGTCAAATCTCCAGTGACTGTCTGATCCATAATATTACAGTGTGTGTGTATTTGTGGCTGTAGCTCACCTTCCATCACAAAGTGCAGCTGTTTTCCCTGTAAACCCTGTCTCAATAGTCTGTTTTTCTTCTTATTAGAGGTGACACCAGCTCCTCTAAACTACAGAACTCCTCTTGGAATCACTTCAAAATTTCAATAAATATCAAAAGTGCAGTTGTGGTTAAAAAAAAAAAAAAAGAAACAAAAACAGTATCTGTCTACACTCATATATTAATACAATATCAGTGGGGGTGCAGGAGAATATCAACACAGTGGTTATGAGTTTCTGTTCTGAGACCAGTTTTCTTTGTTTCAGCCAGCTGATAATACTTGTGTTGACATATCATAAGCCTTTAACCCTCAAACAGCTGCTGCAAACCAAAATAATTTACCGATCTAACATATTTAATAACTTCTGAACCACTAAACCTACCAATATGTTCAAATAATTCTGGTAAAATACAGGGTGGGGAAGCAAAATGTACAATATTTTGAGGCAGGGATTGAAAGACAGTGTATGACCAATTAGTTTATTGAAAGTCATGAGAATTTATTTGCCACAAGAAAATTGACATAATAGAAAATGTTTTTATTCTATGTGTCCTCCTTCTTTCTCAATAACTGCCTTCACACACTTCCTGAAACTTGCGCAAGTGTTCCTCAAATATTCGGGTGACAACTTCTCCCATTCTTCTTTAATAGTATCTTCCAGACTTTCTCGTAATAGTTTTGCTCATAGTCATTCTCTTCTTTCCATTATAAACAGTCTTTATGGACACTCCAACTATTTTTGAAATCTCCTTTGGTGTGACGAGTGCATTCAGCAAATCACACACTCTTTGACGTTTGCTTTCCTGATTACTCATATGGACAAAAGTTTCTGAAAAAGTATGGATAATAGTGTTAGGTATGATTATGACATCAATATATGTTTGGTTTCAAAACAATTGACATAGTGCCTGCTGAGAAAAAACAACTAAATGTTCATTGTAAATTTTGCTTCCCCACCCTGTACAGCTTCTCGTCTTTTCAAGGTCATCAGATATTTAGATATTAGATGTTCAGAGGCTACGCAGCAAATGTGGAAACACCGTCATCCTCTGAAACATTGAGCCCGTTTACATGCACACCCATACTCTGATCATTATCCGATTTCTTGAGTGATCAGATTATTCCAGTGGTCATGTAAACAGGATAATCTGATAGGCTTTATCCGATAACAGCAGTTATCTGATGCTGACAAATCAGATTAACACACCTTGTAGAAGCCAATATTGTAATAACGACCCATAATGTAATAAATTTACAATTTTTAAAATGTAATAAGCCAATAACGTAATAAAAGTCCTGAACCGATAACGTAATAACTTTTGGCCAATAACGTAATAACTTACTAAGAATTTTTTTTTTACCAGGCCAGTAATGTAATAACCAACCGATAATGTAATAAGTTATTACATTAGTGGCCAAAAGATATTACATTATCAGCTCAGGACTTTTATTACATTATTGGCCAGTTATTACGTTATTGGCCTATTACATTTTAAAAATAGCAAATTTAGTACGTTATGGGTCGTTATTACGTTATGGGTTGTTATTATGTTATTGGCTTCTACACACCTAGAACACACCTTTCTCCCCAATACTCCGTTGTCTTCATGCATGTAGACAGGTTAATCTGATTTCATTCAGTTTTTTACATCATGTGTAAAGAAAAAATGTATGTAAATGGAAGTTACACAGCAAAAACAAGAGCCTAAGGAAAAAGATAAACAAATAATGAAATGAAGGATAGCAACAACATGCAACCTATTTTATAGTCTTATTAGCTTCCACATTAGGACAGTTAACACTGACACCGAAGGCATTGCCATGGTCAGTGACGGTGTTTGCATGTTCATGGTGACAGTGAGATGACAGTGTTTCCACGTTCACTACGAAGCCTTTGAACGTCCAAATGGGTCATATCTGATGACCATGAGAAGATGACAAACTGTATTTTACACCAATTATTGACATGGATTGGCAGGATTAGTGGATCAGCAGGTATTAAACAGTGTACATCCGTAGATGGTATTGGTTGCTGTTGGCTGTTTGGGTTCTTATGGGTTAAAAAAAAAAAAAAAAAAAAATCCATAAAAAATTGAAACTTTGACCTACTTTTCCCAAAAGGTAATGACAACTCTTCTGGATCACTGGTAATGTATAAACCCAAATTTGGTATGAATTCAACTGACAGTTTTGCTGCTACAGACATATGAAATTTTGCCCATTATAAATAAATAGGAAAAACAAAAAGATTTTAAAAATTAATTAAAAAAAATTTGACCTTTGACCTACTGTTCCCAAAATGTAATCAGACCTATTCTGGGTTACTGGCAATCTATAAACCCAATTTGGTATGAATTCAACCGGTAGTTTTGTTGCTAGAGTGTTATACAAACAAACAAACAAACCAAAAACAATACCCCTTGCCTCACTTTTGGAGGGTGGGGTAACAGCTTTACTAAATGTTGACATGAATTACAGGACTCCCACATTTTTTGTCATAATGACTCAAATATGTTTTTCTTTAATTCAGAGACATATTTGTTGAAATGATTTAATATCATGTTTATATTTGTTTTTATCACCAAGTAGCGTTACGTGGGGTGGGACCCCTGTACCCCACTGTGGGCCTGTTAAACCTTAGACATACTGTGATAGGCTAAGTACAAAGGCTGAACCCAAAAGCAAGACTACAAAAATCCAGTAAGGTTTAGTGTTTTTATTAAACACTTTCACAGAGGAAATGACACTACACAGAGAATATTTGACTTCTGTGAAGCCACCGGATCCGGGGAAAAACGTCTGGGCTGCAGGTGGATACGGCAGACGATCAGTTTGGCCGAGCCGGGAAAACCCCAACGGAATCCCCACTAGGGACAAACAGAGGGTGGTCAAAAAACAAGCCAGGTCATACACGGGAAAGCAGTCACACAAGCAACGGTACATGGGGGACAGGCAAACTCACGGTAGTAATCCAGGCGAAGGTCGAAGCACAGGTAATCGGTGGAGGCTGAGGTGATAAAGGGAGTAGGCAGAGACAGAGTCGGGTAACGAACCAGGTCGATAACGAGCAGGCAGGATAGGAACAGGCTGAATCAGTGGTCGAAGGACGAAAACGGGTCAAACACGGCAGACAAACGAACAGGATCCAAAACGCTGGTAAGTGAACACAACAAGTTGTAGAGCACAAAATGGCAACTAAACAGGGGAAGACTGAGGGTTTAAATACACAGGAGGGTGGGAAGACAATTGGACACAGGTGGAGATAATCAGGGAGGAGTCAGGTAATCAGGGAAAAGGTGAACACGATCAGGGAGAGGAAGTAAAGACAACAGACAAGACACATGAGGGAAACTTAACAAAATAAAACAGGAAATGACAAACAAAACAGAAAAGACAGACAAAGTCCAAAAGCCGACATGACACATGCCAACATTTATTCAGCTGTTCAGAGTGTGCAAAGGATTGTTGCAATGGAAACTAGAAAAGCACTGGGAAAGCGCAGACCTCTGCCAGGGCAGATCAGTTGTCTCCCCCACCGCCACCACCACCAAAATTTAATCATTTGTTCCTTGTGCCAGTATCATAATTTCCTGAAATTTTCAGCCAAATCCATCCATCACTTTTTGAATTATCTTGCACACGGACAGACAGACAAACCAACGCCGGCAAAAACACCCACCACATCTCATAATGTTGCTTTATTCTGATGTTGAGGGTTTCAGAATGTTCAGACCAGAGCTTTGGAAATAATTTCAAGTTCCAGCTCATCATGTCACAAATCTTTGGTTTGAAGCAGGCTTTACATAAAAATACCACATGAGAAAGTGGCTAAAAAGATTAGATCCTATGTAATAGAACTCTGTTTCATCATTTTCATCATTTTGTCGTTAGTGCATGAATGATGGGATCTGGATCGGATGCCACATGTCACCTCTCATGGAACCAATTTGAGCTCTTCATTTTAAAGTCATGCAAAGTGCATAGTGGAGGCAAGTTTGATTAAAACAGCAAATGTACAGTTATACCAAATGTTAACCACTAGTTTAAACACACACATTATTCATCATGTGAGACAGATTGTGAACGACATGGAGCAGACATAATAAGCCCACGTCTTACACATCTTTTGCCCATCAAGCCTCCATTAAGAGTAGCCATTAACAGGCCAAAACGGACCAGGATAATTGGCTCACATCATATCGCTCATTAGCTCATCAACTGTCCATTAAAGGTGCCATTAGCGCAGCCCCTTCAAACTACAGGTGTAGCAAGCAGCAGAGGGGAAAAGCAATTATCATTTCAACAGGGGAAGGAGTCATTACAGAGCGGAGACGCCACGCCATCTGATCGCACAATGCTGTTAGGTAATAGATGTGTCATGTCTCTCATTTGGACCAAAAGCTGTGCTGAAAACCAGACATAAGTCAAATGAAAATCAACATTATATATTTAACACCTTGACTCTTTAAATGTGTGCATTTGCAAGATGAATTTAAAGTAATGCAAGCTACGGATCATAAAATATCCATAGGTATTTTAATGGCACAGGTATTCTCTAGTCTGGCTCACTGGGATTTTGTCTTTTAACCCAGTGGTTCTCAACCGGGGGGCGTGGACACTACACTCTCCTGGGGGGGTGCAAGTACATGGGGGGTGTCGCGAGTGACATTGTTGTGGATGTGGGTGCGTTAGCGACTATTGCTGTGCATCACAGCATTATAAATCTCTCATGAATTGAGGTCCGTGATGGAAGGGGTGGGGCGCATATCATCCAGCATGCCCCCCCCCCTTTCCTTTATCTTCAAAACCCACCACATCCTCCTCATATAGGTCAGGTCTGTTGCATTACTTTTACAATTACCCCACCACCACCAGTAGTTCTGGTCCAGACACTGCTGACACCGCCAAACAATGGAATCACACACATCACAAAATAATTCCCTTGGTATTTGTGTGCATTCACGTTCAGTGGCTGCTCTCAATTCAGTGACTGTTGTTGATCTCATAGTGCAGACTTTGTCTCTTAGATATCCACATAATAAAATAATATATATATATATCCACATAATAAAAAGTCTAGTGGTGTGTGGTCTGCTGAACGCAGAGGGTATTCAACTAAACCCCTCCGTCCAATCCACCTGGTGCTCGTTTCTGCACTAGTTTGTTAAATCGTTAAACCCAGCACAACGCAAAATGCGTTAAATAGACGCATTTTGCGTTGTGCTGGGTTTAACGATTAACGAACACTATCCCGTTTCTGGGTTCGCTCTTTGTTAACAACTAGCGCAACGCAAAATGCGTTCGTTCGTTAGTTCTTTAACCCCAACGCAACGCAAAATGCACTGTCCCGTTTCTGGGCTAGTTCATTAAAAGTGAGCGCCCGCCAAGGCAGATCAGTGCCCCCCCCCCCCCCAATCACCACCAAAATTTTATCATTTGTTCCTTGTGCCAGTATCAACATTTCCTGAAATTTTCATCCACATCCGTCCAGGTTATCTTGCACACAGACAGACAGACAGACAAACCAACGCTGGGAAAAACATAACCTCCTTGGTGGAGGTAAATATAGATTAGTTCAGGACAAAGTGTGTGTGGCTTTGAGAGATGAATGAATGAATGAATGAATGAGAACCATATGGGACTAAAGCAGTGAACTGGTGACACACACACCAGTGGGTGTGTATGTTTCTGTCCGTGCGCACGCCTAATGAGGTATGAGCGCGTGGATGAGAGGAATGGAACAGAATTCCGTTTTTCTATACAATCTGTTTTTCCTGATGTTGCCATGGTTACGACCAACAGTGACCATTTCGAGTTCTGTTAATAAAGTCACCAGTGCAGAATAGCTGGGGTCATCCTTAGACGCACGATATGTATGTGTAAATAATTCAGTTCAGTTCAGAGTGTGTGTGTGTGTGTGGGGGGGGTGCAGACAGCTGAGGGGGTCCATCTATAGTCAGATGAGGGTGAGGAGGTCCATCCAGACAGGTGAGGGTCAGGGAGGAGGTCACAGATCCGGGCTCACAGATATCCTCTAACACTTCTTCCTTCTAACCATAACGCTGTCAGATCAGATGACTTGGAACAGTGGGAGCGGAGGCGTTCATTCTGGGTTAAATAGTGAATGCACCTGTTTAGCGCACCCTTCAACGCAAATAGTGAGTGAACGATGGCTTAGCGAACGAAACGAGCGCAGAAATGGAATTTGGGTTCGTTAAGCCTCTGCGTTCACCGACCCATCGTTCGCTCTCTATTTGCGCTGAGGGGTGCGCAAACGGCTGCGTTCACTATTTAACCCAGAAACGTACCCCTGTTTGGCAAGTTCACCAGACCTCACACCACTAGACTTTTTTTTTTTTTTATGTGGATACCTAAAAGACAAAGTCAACGCTATGAGACCTGTAACAGTTGCTGAATTGAGAGCAGCCATTGAACGTGAATGTACACAAATACCAAGGGAATTGTGTGGTGATGTGTGTGATTCCATTGCTTGGCATTGTCAGCAGTGTCTGGACCAGAACGGACGTCAGTTTGAGAACAGGTGGTGACAAAACAATAAAATGATGTTTGTAAATTCTATTACATCTTGAAAATTAAGTGAATTTTAATAATCGCCTACTTTACAATTATTTAAAGTGTGTATACATTTTTTGGGACACCCTGTATATTGTATAAATCATTCCTATAGAGGGGAAAAGTCTATTTTGTTAAGTGTCCGTACTTCTGCTGTATGTGTTAAGGCTGATGGTACGTGAACTGAACCCAGATGCAAGACCCTCAGACAGGAATACAATTAAAGGGGATTTATTAAATACAGTCAGAGTAAATGGTTCACACAGGAAAGTAATGGATAGTTCTTCAGCGGGACTGTGTTGGGGAATCGTCTCGGCTTCTGATTCCAAGTGAACCACTTTACAGCCCAGGTCGGGAGCACACGAGGGGAACCCGACTAGGAAAAAGCAAAGGAGAGTCAGGGGACAGACCAGGTCATACACGGGTGGACAATCAGAGAGGCAAACATACATAGGGATAGGCAGGCTCATGTACCGATAGTCCAGGCAGGGGTCGAAACCAGGATAGAGCACAATGGCGGATGAACAGACAGGGGTCAGGCGAATTCTCAGGTGTGATGGACAAACCAGGTCAAAGACAGACGAGCAGGCAGACGAGGAACAGGCAGAGACGGTGGTCGAAGGGCAAAACGGGTCACAACAGGCAGGATCCAAAAACGCTGGTAAGTTATCACACCAAAAAGGAGGAAAACGAACTGGCAACGAACAGGGGAAAACACAGGGTTTAAATACACAAGAGGGTGGGAAGACAATTGGACACAGGTGGAGACAATCAGGGAGGAGTCAGGTAATCAGCACAGGTGGACACAATCAGGGAAGGGAAGTAAAGACACCAGACATGACACATGAGGGAAACTTAACAAAATAAAACAGGAAACGACACACAAGACAGACAAAACAAGTAAAAGTCCGGGGACTGATATGACAGTATGTGGATGTTTTCCTTATCTACACATGTAGTTGGGAGCTGAAAATTTGTCAAAATTGGCTGAGTACTACCCAGCACAATGCTTTCTCTGATCTTTACAAAACTGCTAACATAAAATCTCATTAGCAGCACAGTAACCATGTACTGATCTGTATGGTGTGTGTGTGTGTGTGTGTGTGTGTGTCAGTAGTATTCTGCTGACAATGTTATTGTCAGCTATTACTATTACAGCGCTTACTAAAATTATATTATCTGAGACCGCTTTATCTAAGCACTAAAAGACATTACACTCCTCCCTGATTTGAACAGAGACTAACAACTCCCTCGTACTGAAATGTGTTTGGAGACACTAATGCACTGTCATCCATCTGGTCATGGTACAGTACATCTTAACCCTTTATCAGGCAAACGACTATTTTTAGTAACTTCCACAAACATTGAATATGGGGCCAGTCCCGTGCCTGTTGGTTTTTACAACACTATACAGTGATTAGAGATGTAACAATATGAAAATTTCATATTGTGACCAAAATTATCACGGTTATCATTATTATCGTGGTATTGTTGAAATGTGCTCAAAATGTTCAAAAAGTGCTAATACACACACTGAAATAATTTAACCAAGTTGTATTTTTTTGTCTTTTCTCTGATTGACTTTATTTTATTTTATTTTTTTTAAGTGATAGTTAACAACGCATTGTGGACAGAAAAACAACAACAACAACACATCAACTAAAGGAAAGTCAAAAAAATAAACAACCAAAAACAACAACAGAGTAATGACAAACATCAACATTGACAACATCATATTACAATGAAAAAGTTAATAAATGTAAAGAGCAACTTAACAATATAGATTGATTAGGGGCGATAGGGAAAGGGGGATTAGGGGGGTGTGAATGAAAAAGAGAAAGAGAAAGAGAGGGGGCAGTGAGGGGGAAAATAATAATTATTGTAATAATGATAATGATCATAACAACAACCCAAAAATATATAATAATAATACCAATAGTCTAATTTGCTAGTATTATTGGTGGTAGTGGCGATGGCAGCCACAATACAACAGTGGGTTAAATAATTTAATATTTATAATAATCTATTTATAGCAATTACTATCAGTTTGAATTTATATACATACATTTAACGTAATATGGCTATGGTTGTATTTTGGAAAAAAAAAAAAAAAAAAGACAAATAAAGTAACACGTACAATGTTCTTTCTGTTGGCAGAAACATTCAAATATTAACATGTAAACATTAAACATACAATTGTGCATTAAAGATGACACCTTATGGCCATAAGAGATATCTGCTCTAGGGGTGGGAATTGATAGGATTTTATCAACATCAATACCATTGTTGATTCTGCTTACCAATCCAATTCCTTATCAGTTCTCCTATGGATTCCTGATTGGTTTTTTGAGTGGGAAAAAGCGTAGTTGGACAGGTCATAGTGGTGTTTGTTTGACCATTTTCCAGATCAAATCATTCACAATGAGGGAGAGAGAGAGAGAGAGAGAGAGAGAGAGAGATGTATGGGATGGTGGTACGCTTGGACCTGGTCCGTGTGGGAGCCCACTATCCCTGGATCCCCAGAGTGCTGTCCGTGCAGGTGCCTTCAACCATGTTTTCAGAGGCCAAACATCGCAAATTATGCATGCACACCTAGAATGACGCTGTTTCTCCAGGACATGAGCAGTATCAGTGTGAGTTTTCAAAGTGCGGTAATCACACTTGGTTTTAAAGATAATTCGAATTTAAATGGTAATACTAACTGTCAGGAATTTTACCACGGTTTATCGTTAAAATAGTAATCGTTACATCCCTAAAAGTGATTTACAAAGATTTTGAAGCCGATAATAATGACTGTGAGTGATTCTTGACAGTAATGACCTTATAACAGTTGTTTTATTGCATGTGTTTACTATTTAGCAAGTGCTCCTCAGATGTTTTATGGCAGGAGTAGGTAGACTGTTGTCAATCCAACTGATGAAGAGGTAGATGATGATGTCCAATAACGCACTAAGGTTGAAATGTTGTTTTTCGGAGTCCCCTGTAAAGGGTTGAGTGCTCAGTAGAAGGCATCTGGACTTCTTTTAGTTTTAACTGTTCCTTCAAAAGGCGTCTTCAGTCCTAAGTGATTACCAAGGAGTTCCAGATGAGACCCAGTTGGTTGGGGACCATAACCTCCATATGAAACCCCTATCATTACCTTTATACGAGTGCTTTTTGAGGAGCTTGTTTCATCGATCCTGTATGTAGGTCCCCTGGCTGCACTGCACTGCTTACATCCAACTACCCCACCTGGGATTTGTTGGGTACCTGTATCTGGGTCTGAAACACACCCTGTCTCACAGAACTGGTTTATTACCACATACTCGCAACTGTTCTATTGTAATTGGATTTGTAATTTAGTGGCGAATGAATCTAATTTCCGTGAGACGAGGTTGGGGATGTTGTGTTTGGTGAAAATCCTCCAGAGAGTCAGACTCTCCAGTCACATCCAGAATGACAATGTTTTTTCCACTCAAATCAAAGCCCAGGACCTACTTCCACTAACACCATGTCATATTCTCTAACAGCTGAGTTACGTATATTTTGGAGTGAGCTGTTTTAAATGAATTAAATACTGTTTCTGACCTTAAGTACACCTTTAACCTCCTGAGACAGAGCAATACATTTTGTCCTTTATAGACTTTTACAGCTTTATTTTAATAATAATAATAATAATAATAATAATAATAATCACTACAAAGGACATTCCATAAAAATCGCATTGTGTTTCCCATCAAGACAATTAATTTAATGGAAAAAAAAGCCAAATTTTTTTCTTTCCTGGTTCTCAGGAGGTTAAGGTATTTATACTTTTTATTTTTATTTTTTTTACTACAGTCTACTCTCGTTAAACCGCCCGCCGTTATACCGCCATTTTCGCTCACCGCCGACCAAAACCATTGCACAAAAATCCCCAATGCATTATTCCATTAGCTACCGCCATTTCCGCCTATCGCCATCCGCCAGCCCAGTTCCATGCACAAACAACACTTATACCATTGATTTCCCGACCGTTATACCGCCAGCGTGATTGCCATCGAGTACACATAAATTTTAACAATGCACTGAAACAAACGCGCCAGACGCTGATCGCGACAAGCTACGAGTAGGTCTACGGAACGGCCACCGTTCATTTATCGCAGAACACTCAGTAGGTCAGGATGTCGGGAAGAGGACGTGGGATTAAGCCAAAGCCTCAAGATGATGGGGTGTCATTTCCCGACACGGTATAATAATGCTTAAAATGTTTCCCCACTTTAAATGATCCCTTACAACATAACAGAATCAAGATTTATTTAGAAACGCAATTAGAACGGGTTAACGGAGGCAGCATAGACATCATATAGTAAAGACATGCACATTATGGACGCAACCCGTTGTAACGCCATTTTCGCTATACCGCCAATTTGGCCATGAGCGGAAGTATAACGAGAGTAGACTGTACTACTTTTACTCCTTATATTTTAACACAACTATCTCCACTTTCTACGCCTTGACATTTTCAAAACAGGCTTCTTAGTTTACTTTTTCTGGATTTGAGGAGACTTATTAGAGAATCACACATGACAAAACATATGAAAACAAATGGAGACAACCTATCTCTGTCCACATGACACTGCAAAAATGACCACAATGACTATCAGCTAAAATACTTGGAAAAAACATCGTTTTTGTTGGATTCCAGCCCATGGACACTGTGGATAAAAGTGGATGTAACAGACACAGAGGCTTTAATCTGTCAAGAAGGTGAAGCAGCAACAATAACTTGAGTCGTAAACTTAAGTTACCTTGTTACGGCTGGGGCAGTTTCTTGTTTTGTCCTTGGCTCCGCCTCCTGTTCAGCTGATGGACAACACCTGACGCTAATTCCACAGTTTATAAATCCAGGAGCCACCACAATGAAGATGACCAGAGGGTCCATCGCTGCAGTGATTTGTCTGCTTAATTTTGAGCTAGTTTTTAAGTACTTCAGCTGTATACAACTGTTCGCTTTTTTTTTTTTTTTTTTAATTATACAATAAGAAAAAAAAGCCAGCAGTTATATACATCTGAATTACGTAAAAACTAACACAAAATTAACAAAACTAAACTAACATAAAAAATATCTGTTTTCTATAATATCCACTTAAGTGTGGAACGGAGTTGCATTCTGTTACTGACAAAGTTGTTATTATTCTTTAATAATTTCTCCTTTTTTGTTATTTGATTTGAGGTTAAAAAGTTAACATTAAATTAACTAGAAAAGCACTCGGAGAGCGCAGACCTCCGCCAAGGCAGAAAGGCAGTTTAGTTACCCCCTCGATCACCACCAAAATTTAATCATTTGTTCCTTGTGCCAGTATCAACATTTCTTGAAAATTTCCTGAAAATCCATCCAGAACTTTTTGAGCTATCTTACTAAAGGACAAACAGACAGACAGACAAACCCCGATGAAAACATTGCCTCCACCGTTTTACATGGCGTAGATAATAATGAGTTGTCGGTTCGTTTTTTGGCACAACAACAACAATACCTGGTATTGGTGTCCTTCAGAGGGCCATGCTTTACTCTTATAATTCACTAAAAGCACATTTCAGGGCCTGTACTTTTTCACTTTTGTCTGAGTAATGAAGTTGATTCAGTCTTTACTTTAAATCATAGTCTGCATCGGTGTGACCACTGGCTCCTCCCTCTCCACTTTATGCATTATCAGACCCACCTGTTGAGCGCCGCATGGCTGCAGCACATCATCATTTAGTCTATTTAAGGCTTGGTGCTGCAGTCGTGCAGTGCTGGTCCTTCACCTTCCTCACTCGCTCCATAACCCGGACACTCATCACCATCCTCACAGACTCTGACGTTCAATACCCCCAGGTTTTATGCTCTTCCTTGTGTTGTGTTAATAAGTCCGTTTTCCCTTCAGCACCGTGCAATTGAGTCCTCTCTTTTACCACCTTTGTGACACTTTATCTTGCACTTTACAGCCACTGAACATTAGAGCTGTATTTGCAACCTGTTTTATAATATTGAATGTTATTTTTGGCATACTTTTAATTATTCTTTATACTATTCTATTCTGCTTTATAGTATTTTATATATTCTCTGTCTTTTCTATTTTTTTTGTTGTTTTTTTTTTACAGAAATACATTTACCTGTATGAAGAATGTGTGTCATTTTGTCACATGTGTTATCAGATTAGAGACTAAACTAATTACCATTCAGTTTGATTTTTTTTTCTTCTTTTATCCATTTTATTAATTGATGACAATGAATTTCCTCTTGGGAATGAATAATATCTGTTCTCTGTCTCTATCTGTATCTATGTTACAAGCGCTAAGGAACAAGGCAAATCTGATCTAGTGGTGACTGAGTGAATAGATGGCATACTTTGTTTTATCAAAAAACAAGATGTTTAAGTTAAATATTTCATCCTAAATCTACATTTTACCTATGTAATCCTAGATCCTCTGCAGTACATTCAAGTACATTATATGTTCTAATCATCCACATAAGCACATATGCCGTGCAGTGAATACAATGGAGTGTTTTATTTACTACTCTACTGAGCCCCAGCGTGGGAGATTACACACAGAGCGGCACCATGTGTGAGTGATAATGCATGTATAGCAGCTTCCTCTTCAGACAACAACATTTAGGATTAGAGCAACTCGGTCTGAAACAACGCTAGATCACAACAGGCTGCTAATATGTTTGTCCATCTTGTCAAGTACACGATGGAAGTCTTAAAGGGAGATGAGTGGAGCATGTGTAAGCGTTTCACAGACTCACAGCAAATAATCACAGAAAGATGGGTTTCAGTCACCGAACAAACAGAAGAAAGACGGTCTAAGATGGTTTTTGGTAGAAAAAGCAACAGTGTTGGCAAGTTGTGGTAAAAATGAAGAATTAATCCTTTTTTTGATACTTTAAAGATCCAATATATGAAATTTATGGGGATTTTAGGAGGATCTAAAAGAAAAAAAAATCCTGATTATGTTTTCGTTTATGTATAATCACATAAAAATAAGAAAAATGTTAGAACCAGTGACACAAGATCTGGACCCAAATGCACAACCCACAGACAAAAATATAGTTAAAGAGTGTTTATTGAACACGGACAGGAAAAACAGTTCACAAAAAGGTTTCTTGAATGAATCCGAATCCAAAAAGGGAAGCTCTCTGCCCGGGTCGGGAGCACACGAGGGGAACCCGACTAGGAGAAAGCAGAGAAGCGTCAGGGGACAGACCAGGTCATATACGGGGAGTCTACCAAACAGGCAACGGTACATGAGGGGAAAAGCAAAAGCACTAACCATGAGTCCGGGCAAAAAGGTCCAACACCAGAGTGGCAGAATCAGGCAGAGGTACCGATAGGGGATCAGGCAGGCTCAGGACAACGAGGAACGAACAGACAGGCAGACAAACAGGTTCAGAGAAACGCTGGTAAGTAGACACAACACAAGGAAGGAATACAAACTGGCACAGGACAGGGGAAAACACATGGCTTATATACACAGAAGGGAGGGAAGATAATGAGACACAGGTGGAACAAATCAGGGCGGAGACAGGTAATCAACACAGGTGAAACAATCAGGGAGAGGAAGCAAAGACACCAGACATGACACAAGAGGAGGATTAACAAAATAAAACAGGAAATGACACACAAGACAGACAAAACATACAAGAGTCCAGGTACTGATATGACAAAAAATTGTGTTGTTGGCTTAGAATGAACCATTTATATCTACAGAGAACATTTCAAACTCTTCCTCGTCTTCTTTTTTCTATTTAGTCTAGTGTTAACCCTTCAAGACCTAGAACTATACTTTGTAATGACTTCCCAATGGAGTTTCTTTACATTTAACCTTTCCTCAGTGATTTATCATCCATTATTATAATATTATTCTCTGCATTTTACACTTTTCAGTTAAAATCATATATTTTCCCATATTTAATTTGTCATGTTGATGTTCATAAAAACAAGAGTAAATTTGAAGATTATTATATCAAAATAGAGAAAAATGGAGAAAAAGTGACTTTTTCGGCGTAAAAATAAGAATCTACAGTATTTCCACATTCACTGCAGAGCCTCTAAATGCCCAAATCAAATAAATCTGATGCCGATGAAAAGCTGACAAACTATAATTTGCTTGAATTGTTTCACTGTGTCGATACAATTAGGGGATCAAAAGTAATTTTTTGTTCAGCAAATGATTTTGGTCGCTGGCAGATGGTTAGGTCTTTGAGAGATATTTCAGTAAATTGTGATTAAGTACAATATTTGACTGAACCAGAATCATTATCCTCTTAATAAAAAAGGGCAGAAGAGACAAAGCGAATACTGATTGTAAGGATGGACTTCACTTCTACATGTTTTATATGGAGGGAAAAGGAGCGTTCAGTTAGTTGTAGTCTGTAACTTCATCACTAGGAATCACTAAATATCACACACCAGACTTTTACAGATAATTAAAGTACAGTTACTGCTGTATAAAAGTAATTCATTACTATAAAGCATGTTTATGTTATAATCCTCATGCTACTGATTAGGGTTTGTGCAGATTCCAGAGGATATAGTTCCATTATATCCTGCAGCTGCATTGATATATCCTTCCAGTTTTTCATATTTATTTCATGTTCATGTTATAATACTGTGGTGAGCCTTTATGAAAGCACTTGAACAAGATGGAACCATATATTGGCTTTATATTAGATCTGAGGTCATAGGTCATTGATCGTAACTTATAGTATCACTACAGAGTCAGCTGACAACAGCAGCATGTGCTTCAACTGTTTCATATCTTTCATTATACATTTTGAACTGTTGTGTATCTTTCTATGTAAATATTTTAATATTATTATTTCATTTTTATACAAACACCTGAATGACTTACCAATTTTATGACTTCTTTCTAACTTTTCTTGAAATATTAGCAATTTTATTTGATATTCTTTTTTCCTCCAAAAAAATTTACATTTAACTCATATAATTACCTCCGCCAAGGAGGTTATGTTTTTGCCAGGGTTTGTTTGTCTGTCTGTCTGTCTGTCTGTCTGTTTGTTTGTCTGTCTGTTAGTGTGCAACATAACTCAAAAAGTTATGGACAGATTTTGATGAAATTTTCAGGGTTTGTTGGAAATGGGATAAGGAAGAAATGATTACATTTTGGTGGTGATTGGGGGTGGGGGGGCCCACGGGGGGGGGGGGGGGGGGCACTGATCAGCCTTGGCGGAGGTCTGCACTCTCCGAGTGCTTCTAGTTTTAAGAGGTTTTCCCCCTCAAAAAATCCTGCATTTATTCACGTAACAGTGTGATTTATTTATTAATTTTTTTAAAATTACATTTTCAGATTTTCAACATATTACAAGTTTATTCTTTGAAAAATGTGGAAAAGCGGAGGACTTCCCAGGAGTTCCACACTTAAGTTTGACATGAAGTATGAACTGTCATGGCCAAAAAGAACTTTCTTGTCACTTCAAGAAAACAAATACTTTTCCCTGCTGTTGCTGAGTGTGTTATAACCTTAAGTGTGGACAGTTCATGTTACTGGTAAACTACAGTAAACTTTTGATATTGCCACCAGCATGAGCAAAAATAACAATAACCTATACTAAAAAAAAAAAAAAAAGATTAAATAACAGAGTAATTTAATATTTGTAACTATTGAAAGATGATGTGTAGTGGGGATATTCATTCATCAATTTGGGAAACGTGTATTTCTTTACTTTCAGCATTAATTATTTCTCCAAGAGAACCTACTATTGTTTTTCCTTTACTCTACTATTCATTTAAAACGGATTGCTTAATGTAATAAATGTTGATGATAATTCAAAGAGTAGGCCAAATAAGCTTTTAGCTTCAGCCTATTTTTTTGGGTCGCAACACCAAGATTAATGGTTTTTTTTTAATTTTTTTTTTTTTTTTTTTGGGGGGGGGGGGGTGGGATTTATATTATTTTTACTTCTGTTCTGCTATCACATTGGTGTTACATCGATGAACCCTGCACTGTACTGACTGTTGTTTCACGAGCAAAATAAACAAACAAACAAACAAACATTTTATGTGAATTGATGTAATTTCTTCTTCGAGTCTCTTTGACGTTCAAAACAAACTTCCATTCAGTCTGGTGAAAAATTAGCAATAATGAGGGCTGCAGTACATTTAATAAAAATGCTTTCTTTCTATTTGCTCTCTTACTAAAGAGGCATTTGACCGTCGACAGTAAAGTATTCTATACACAGATGAGATGGATAAAGCAAAATGATGGAAGAGCTATTTATGCGTTGTGAAGTTTGTTTTTTTTTTTATTGTGAGCTTGGACTTGCCGCCTGTGTTGTGTTGACGTCATGTTGTTGATTTGCGGCAAGGTTGGGTTGTTCAATCCGGCCTCTGGCTTCAACAGGTATTCTGGTGCATTTTACAGAGTTGGACGTCTGAAACTTCATGCCTCCCAACACTTTGGAACAGGCCATAAATTCCAGAAAAACCCAGAAGACCTGGTGGAGAGAACAGGAGAAAAAAAAAAGACAAACTCAACACAGAAACAACCTGGCACGACTATGAATTAAAGACAGAACCTTCTTGCTGTGAGGCAGAAGCGCTAACCACTACACCACCACTGGAGGATTTCACAAAGCTACATGAATTTCCTTGGATTTGATTGACATAAACAGGAAGTATGCTGTTGTGGAATGACCCTGGGGTTGAAGTAAACCAAAATGGATTTATTATATACTGTAAAAATAAGAAAAAAATCACTAAAACTATGCTCAAAAACCTGTGAAGGTCAGGAGACAGTAGCTCATAAACAAATAATCAGGAGAAGCAGCTCTGTTTGTCTACTTTCCTCTACTAGTATCACATAACACAAAAATAACAAGCCCATTTCAGTAGCTCTAATTGCATTATTATTTGGAAAAAGTAGAGTTGTACTAGCTATCACCACAGGTAACATGTTACATCATCTACTGTCCAATACAGAAGGCATGATTTGCACAGTTCAGTACAGGGTGGGGAAGCAAAATTTACAATGAACATTTAGTTGTTTTTTCTCAGCAGGCACTACGTCAATTGTTTTGAAACCAAACATATATTGATGTCATAATCATACCTAACACTATTATCCATACCTTTTCAGAAACTTTTGCCCATATGAGTAATCAGGAAAGCAAACGTCAAAGAGTGTGTGATTTGCTGAATGCACTCGTCACACCAAAGGAGATTTCAAAAATACTTGGAGTGTCCATAAAGACTGTTTATAATGGAAAGAAGAGAATGACTATGAGCAAAACTATTACGAGAAAGTCTGGAAGATACTATTAAAGAAGAATGGGAGAAGTTGTCACCCGAATATTTGAGGAACACTTGCGCAAGTTTCAGGAAGCATGTGAAGGCAGTTATTGAGAAAGGAGGACACATAGAATAAAAACATTTTCTATTATGTCAATTTTCTTGTGGCAAATAAATTCTCATGACTTTCAATAAACTAATTGGTCATACACTGTCTTTCAATCCCTGCCTCAAAATATTGTAAATTTTGCTTCCCCACCCTGTATTTTCGTGGATTTTTGCACAGTTAAAGAGTTGATATAAACTTTTCCGTCACTTCTTTGACATTGTGAATATCTGATTGCAGATAACCTTTAAATGTAATCATATTTACCATCAAAGCTAAATTTTACAGTGTTATCAGCCAATGGTTTCTTCCTCGAAAGCTAATTTTATATTCTTCCAGGATTAAAAAGTTCTGTCTTCAAAACTGAAACAGAACAAATTCCTCCTCAGCTCACATTACTTCCTCTAGACAACACAGCAAAATCAATCCACATCAATAAGTAAACTACAGAAATGGTAACCAAGCTCAGTGTGAAAGTAGAAAACCCTGTCAGGGTTTGTCCCAAGTCTGGCAGAGGCTTTTCCTTTAGCGAATTGGCTGCTTCTTCCCTCAAAAAGACCCCCAACCATTAAGAATTCCCAGCTGATATTTTGGCTCTTCTTGTTCTTATTCTCAGTCACGCTGGGTAGGAATGTCAGATAAGTTGCAGGCACAGTAAAGTCTTGCCATGAAATAAGCATCCATCCTGCATTAGTAATGCAGCAGCCCCTGCACAATTAGGTTGTGAAAGTTAAAAAAGGCAGACTGTGCTGGAAGCCCCCAACGACATGTGAATATGTGAAATATATGTGAAACCATAAGATGGGCTCAGATTTTTTCAGTTCAAGAGATGATTGGGAGATAATTGTGTGTCATGAAATGCTGAAACTGTCCAGTAATATGCAACAAGTCTATCTGATTTGTCTTATGAGCAATGATGTGAATCCTTCTTCTTGTTAAAATTATATTCGGTGTGTGAGTTATTTTCATTCGCCACATCACCAGAAATTATTTTATATTTCAGGGTCAGGGTTATATTCAAACCAATGTTGTTTCAGTCACATTTTTACACATAGATGCTGGAAAATATTCCCTTTTAAATTAAGTTGAACACATGCAGTTTGGTCTCTATTTCTTCTGTTACAAACCTGAAAAGAATGGGTGTAGACATGCAAATAGATCTAACCCTAACCCCTACCGGTATGCCCCTCTAAAAGGGATAGACATGTTAAAAAAAAAAAAAAAAAAATTAAAACAATTAAATCAAATAATACAATTTAAAAAAGTATCAAAACCAACATGTTAAGGAAATATGGCAAAAGTGTTAACATGTATTATGTTATATGATTATAAATAATGCATTATAATGTGTATTGTCATTATTATACCATATATACAAAATTATTTTATAATGTTCTAACACTGTAGAATGCATTTATATATAATGTATTATAATACAATGTATATAATGTGTATTATATGATTCTAAATAATTTATTTTAATGTGGATCATACACAAAGTAAAAAAAAAAAAAAAACATGTAAAAATGTTATAATGTTGTTATATCATTGTATAATGTATTATATATAATGTATTATATATGATTATGAATAATGTGTTATGAGCCACAATATAGGCTTGGACAGAGTTTATTTTAGATATGTGTAATATTTTGGACTTATTTTGTGGAGCTGGCATAGGACTTTGTGATCGGAAAAAGTTGGGGTAAGAGTGGGGTATAGAAGCTGCACTTCATCCCGATCCTTTTGGAATATGTTTTTTTTTCTATCTTAGCTTTTCTTTGCTGTTTTTGGTTTTAAGTTTAAAATAAAATAAACAAACAAACAAACAAACCCCTAAATGAGTGTTTCTCAACAGGGGCGGTACCACCCCCATGGGGCGTTTGGAATGAGAAGGCTGAGAAGGGGGCGTGAGTCTGTATAAGTATCAATATAAGTATCAATATCAAGCTGCATGTTATGTCAATGGCAAACCCCCCCTCCCCCCCCCCCCCCGTTCTCTGCAATAAGGTGCGCTACATCATCCCCTTGTTCTTCGATGGTAACGTCTGTTGTGCCCCCCATCCCCCTACTCAACAGCATGTTACAGATTGTTACCCATAGCATTCCGTAAAAGGTTGTCACGAGTGGGTCTGATCGATGAGATGTAAAGGGGCGTTTGCTCAAAAAAGGTTGCGAAACACTGTCCTAAACAGAAGAACTTTAAGTCCAACATGCATGTTATCAAACTTCATTAGTTAGGGAATGCCTTCTAGTTAGTACCATGTGACTGAAACAATATCTAAACTACATCAGTGTCAACATGGCTCAATCATGGCTCGGTTTAGTTTTAGGGTTCGGATTCCCAGAGAAGAGTGGCTGTTAAAAAGCTAACATCCTCTTTTTCATGACTTCAGCCCTTATTAATAAAAGGTTCAACGTTTTGTCAGTGCAGCTGAGAACAAAGACGCTGAATAGTTTTTAGTCTTCTCTGCCATTAATCAGTGTCTCCAGGATGTTGTGGTCCCAAAAAATTATGCAAAATTTAAGCAATCCTCATGAATTCTGCACGACCCTGCAATTTGATCTTTTTATATCTTTTCTGCAAATCTGTCCAATCATTACAGCGTCCACCCACCATAGCAGTTCATGGTCCCAAAAGTTATATGTGACCAAGTTCACTACCTTGTTTCAGGCAGTGAAGAACCAAGGTTCAAATATTTAATAATTCTTTGGTAATTATATACCCGAAATAAAGTTTCGGGAATATAATGTGTAACCCGCTTGGTAAGGGTTAAATGTGTATTTTTATACATTCTCATCATTACTTCTTTTCATTTATATGCATTGTGGCTTTTATTTTGAAAACCGGAAATTTATTTTGGCTGAAGCCGGAAGTAGCTTGCTAATAACACTCATGTAACTTAACATCGTTAATTCACGGGTTGGACACACCATCTTTTCTTCCGTGCATGGCGAAATTAATTGAGAGAAAAAGGTATGAAAACCTGTTTGTTTCGCACTCGAACTAAGGAATTATTTAGCATATTGTATAATCTGATTAAAATTTTGTTTTAGAGATCGGAGAGCCGTCGAGGAAGCACTTTTGTTTGTCCTGACTTCTCCTGTAGGAAACTCTTCTGGTAAGCTAGCTCTAGCATGTTCTTAATGTGTGTGTACGTGGCGATATCACGAGGTGGCTATGCTAGTCGCACTTAGAGTATTTCATACAATTTATATTTGTTTCAAAGGATGTATTTTACAGTAAAGCAATTATTTGATTGGTGGATAGGAAATTCATATTGATATGTTTCACTAAAATAAGCACATTGTGAGTCTTTTACTCTGTGAGGTGCCTAGTTCCACATGTTTACATGAGATTGTGAGTTAAAGTAGCACACATTTAAGAGGAAAATTGTCATTTTAAGTAAGTTAAAATGGGTATAAAGCAGCAAAGCTGTAATTGATTTTAGTGTTGTTAATTAAAAACAATGCATTTCTTTTGTTTAAAAATCGAAGTCTTATGTTAAATAAGGTGAAAAAGAAAGACAATACCCATGAAGAAAATTCACTTTGTGTTTTTACTTTAAAGGGTAATGTGATGTTTGTAAAATAAGTGAATTATTTGGTAAAATGTGATCAAGTAATTGCATTTCATGTAATTGTCGAGAATTACAATTGTATATTTTGACACTATAAGACTTCCATTGTGAAGGTGACTATAGCAAACGGATAGTTAACTGTACTCAGTTATTTTTATAATTAATAAGATACAATGTTGTTCAACACTTTGAATGAACCTGATTTACTTGATTAAATAATATTGCATCAGAATCTATACTGTAAGCCTGTTTTGTAAAAATGCAGGTCAGTTTTTTTGTGATGCGAGGAAAAAAGGAATCGCCAGTCCTTATGTCCAATGAGGAAGACCATTGATCCAGTTGATGACGAGCCTCCCAGTCGAACTTTGAGCCTCCACCCTACTATACAGTGGATCCTGTGGTAGGATTGTATTTGTCTCTCTGACAGACACCAACAAAAGTCCACATTGGACATTTTCCTGACTTGACTATTTCCCTGACTTACTGACTTGAACATGTATTGGATCCACAACGGAACATTCCTAGAAAGGAACATCTTTAAAAGGACAGTTTATTTTATTTTATTTTATTAGGTTACTGGGCTCGTAGGTATATTGTATTGTGTATTTTGTGAATAGTTTTCTAACTAAAAGTTCACAATGACTACATATACCTGTGTCTATTGGTTATTGCTATTACTCTTAGCTCTTACGAACCTAGGTAGCGGTGTGTACATACTCAAAAGTGGGTTACAAATGGTTTTGGCCTGACCGGCGGTGGATCTGGCAGCAGTGGTTGGGGTAAAACCTTTGTGTGAATGCGATACCTAGGACAGATTTGGTTGGATTTCTTATCCCTTGATAACCAACATAGGGGACCCCTAGGGGAAGAACCCTATTGATTTCAGCTTCTCTGTGAGTATTTAAGTGAGTCTGTGAGTATTTCTGTGAGTATTTAAGTAAGTCATCCAAATAGGGACGCTTTTGTTGAAAATCTGTTTTTTGGTCAGAAATCAAGCAATAATAGACTGATTGAGATAAAATTTGGTTCATATTGATTGTCTTACTAATGTCTATTTTCTCGCTACCATCCAGAGGTCATATGGTGTCATTTTCATTCACTAGGTGGAGTTTTGTGGGGAAAAATGGGTTCTCTAACCATTATTCTGCCACTATCAGGTTGAATTGAGTTCATGTTGATTGTCTAACAATTGTCTTTCTTCATGCCATTATCTTTAGTTTACATGATGTCATATTTTGGCACCAGGTGGTGTGTTTTTGCCAAATGGTTGGGGGAGCAGAGGATGGGGGGATTTCGGGGATGTTGGCCCCCGACAGTGCAAGCCTCATTCGGAAAAGGACGCAAAGTTTGTCCTTATTATGTACAATTGAATGTCCAGTACACTTAAATGCTTCACAGTTATGCGCTCGCTGTTTTGACTGTGGTCTCTAAGTACATTTTTCTGATTAATCGAGTTAAAACCCCTAAGGTGCACTTCTTCACTTACTAATTAAGTGTACTTTGTTAGACTTTTTGTATTTGTAAGGCTTTTTGATGAAAAGCTGTTTCTTATTCTCAGTAGTGGAGCTTCTCTTCAATTGAAAAAAACTTAAAATTACACCTCATACTAGTTTACAACAATCCCCAAAAACCAGGAATTCCTGGAGGGACTGATTAATTTGGTGCATAAAATAATGTTAGGTAGAGTAACAAGATGGCTTGTACTTATTTATTTATTTTTTTATTTTCTGTATGTGACAGGCCCAGATATTTTCTAACAGAACAATACCTTCAGTGAATTTCATGTCTGTCTCAGTGTGTTGCATTACTTTGTCTCTTGGAAAATTAAAGATCTTTCCTTCTCTAACCAGAAGCTCCCTAAACAGACCCAACTTTGTAAATCCTATCTACTCAGCACAAGTAACGCCACCTGTTCTCATAGTAAGCACTTTATCCTGACTCTTCTCCTACAACTCTGTATTAAACCCTCAGCAGTTTGGCCACATTTGCACTTGTTTTATCCCCACAGCTGCTTCATGCAACTTTCTAACATCTTTTGGCCTCCCTGTGATTAAGTCTACCAACCACTTTAATTAACTAAGTCCATATTTTCTTCACAAATTCCACTTGAATCTTTTCAGAAGAGCTCTGACCATGCCTTGAAGGATTTTTTTTATGACTGTCACTTTATCAGTTGTTCACTGTTAAGACCTCGAACAGAGTAAGACTTTTGAAGAAAATTACATTTCAACAGGACCTTTAAATTTACATCTTGTGCACGTCCTCTCTTATCAACATGGTTTTGACAGAAAGAGGGTTACTTTTCAATGGTGACACTTCCAAGTGAGACATTACTTACAGCATACTGTAACTGACAGCTAAAACTCAGACTCAATAGCATGATTCAGACAAAAGCACAGGCAAAGTCTCTTTACTAAAGCATGGTTTTAGTACAGAAAAGTAGGCAGAAGAGGCAAACAACTGCAGAGGAATGAGGCGAGAGGAAGACACTGAAGTCAAAGCAGGGGTCATACACAAAATCACAGATCACTGTGGAAACAAAGATGGACAACGGAGCGAAGATGAACCGGCACAGCAGAAAAGAAAGACAGATTAAATAGATCAGAGCCTCTTCTGAGTAGCTTATCCTTTTCCTCCTCTGCTTCTTGATTCCTTGATGTTTGATGATGACCTGGAACTCAGTCTCACTTCCCTTAAATGTACATCAGGGATCAAGCATCAAGGACAGAGAAAACTGGCCAGAGGACTTATGCAGAGGTCTGTTCGGTGACCGGTCACTTCCATTTTACACTATACAATAAACTCACAACTGTCTGATGTTGAAACCTGGTCAAAAACAAATTTCCCTTATCCACTTTATTGATATGTATTCATCTCCCTCTTACTGAAAAATTTTTACATTGCATATTACACTTTATTTTTGAACCTTACTGTTTGATCCTGTATGTCCAGATTTTATACCAGTTCTGTTTTTTACTTCTCATATATTATGTATAGTATTTTTGCTCTTGTATTTTATTTTTATTATTATATTCAGCTTTTACTGTTTGTCATATCTATCTACAGTTAATGTCATTTTTAATGACCTAACCAACTAACTGCTGTAATCAAATTATTCTCCACTTAATTTAGCATCTACTTGAAAGTAAAAATACAACTAGTTTTTTTAATGCACTTTGTATAAAAATTATATATTAACAGTTTGTATTGTATTTCCCATGCATTTTAGTGAAAAAGGTGTGATACACATCTGGATTATACAAATATATTATCACTGCAGAACTTCAACCCTGGCAACAGCCACTGGCAACCTAAATCATCTACTGATCTAAAATCTCTAATAACTTCTGAACCACTAAATCAGTACATTGAAATAGTTCAGGTAAAATGCAGTTTGTCATCTTTTCATGGTCATCAGATATGACCCATTTGGACGTTCAGAGGCTCCATAGTGAACCTAGAAACGTCATCGTCTACAAAATTGAATCACCAGTAAATCCCATACAGTTGAATCAATGGCAGTGGATGGACACACTTAGTTTTACATTCAGTTATTGATATATTTGCTGTAAAAGTCTACTTTCCATCAGTTTTCTCTGTTTCTGGTATAATGACCCTCAGCTTTGATCTGAGATTTTATGAACATCTACATAATCAGTACATTAAAGGTAAGAAAACACCTGATTTTCAATGACAAAAATCAAAATACAGGGGATAATTTTGTAATCAATGGTGATAAATCATTTAAGAAAGGTTAAATAGAGAGAAAATTTGTTGAGTAACTGCTGTAAAAGTAGCACTGGGTCTTAATGGGTGAAAATGATAGTTTTCATGAGTCTGAAATGGCATTTTTACTAAGTTGTATTCATGATCAAACCAGTGTGTCAAATAATGACACATTATGCTACATTATGAATTTAATTAAAAATTAATCATACGTTTATATGAACATTCATGTGCCATCGATCATCAAACACAGCAATCTATTATAACAGAATGACAGACACTGTTCCACATGTCATATTTAACTGATGACTGTTTAAAATGACGGCTCCAAGGTGAGGATGTCTCATGGTGTTTAATGCCTGTTTGCTCAGCTCTTGTCTCCTCGGTCCCTGGTCTGGACTCCTGTGTCTCTGGCAGGAGGACTGAAGAGTCAGGCATTTAACAGCATGAGACATCCTTTCCACAGAGCCGTCATTTTATATAAACGCTGGTTACATATGACGCGCAACAGCTGCCTCATCTGTCTGCTCTTCTGTTATAATGTACCACTGGATCTTATGGTTTCTGACAGATGAGTGTTCACGTAAAATAATGATTAACTTTAAATTCAGATCACAATGTCATAGAATATCTCAGTAGACCGTGTCGTTGGTCCAATAGACAAAAAGACTTTGCAGTGACTGGGTCTAACTCCTCCAGTGGTCCTGCTTCCACCATCATCAATGTGCATTTTTGTTGGGAATTGTGATATTGTCCAGGATCAATTTTTGATCACAGTCGAGGATGAGATGAAAGATAATGAACTGAGCAGAGCCTAATGGCAGACATGACCAAGAAGGCTGGAGAGTCAGCTTGTGACCGATTTGATTCCCCGCACTGACATAAAGTTGTTGGCTGATGTGTCCTTGAGCAAGGCACTTAATGCCCACTGCTCCTAGTCTGCAGTACGTGGTGTGTTCCTCTATGTTCTAGTGATGGGTTAAATGCAAAAGATCAACTTCAGTGGGGTGCATGTCTACACGTGTGATCTAAATACTGACAAAATAAAGAATCTTAATCTAATGAGAATGAGGTTAAACCTAACCAAATGAAATAGGAAACACAAAAACATTGTCTCATACTGACAGTGACCTCCTCTTCTCCTTTATTCACGCTCCAGCAAATACATGATACGGCCTTGACTTCTCCCCCAGAGTCTCTGCGCTTCCATGGACCATCTCTGGACCTGCTGCTGTGGTCCTGCTTCTCTCCTGCCTCCATCGTCATCACTCATTTATCCATAAAGTTGTGATAGTGTTTATTATATAGTTACATGGATGGTAGAGGTTTCTATTATTGGTACTAACTGCTGCAGTAATAGTATATTCACTGTTAGTACTTGTATGTGGAGGAGTCGTGATATTTTTGGAGTAGTAGTGATAGCAGTTATGGGTATGTGTACTCGTTATTAGGAGTTATGCTAGTATCAGCAGGTCTAGCTGTTAACAGTTCTAGTTCAGTTTGCTGTGCATCCATGTGTCTCCCCCCTTTTCCCCCATCTATTTTTCTTCCTTTACTCTCTCTCTTGAACCCCAACTGGTAGGCAGATGACAATCCTCCAGAGTTGGGGTCTGCTCCAGGTTTCTGGCTGTTAAAAGGAAGTTTTTCCTTGTCACTGTCACCAAGTGTTTGCTCCTGGAGGATTCTGTTGGTGCCTGTAAATTGGCTAAAAAGTCTGGATTAGACCAACTCTAAACGTAAAGTGTCATGAGATAACTTTTGTCAGGATGTAGTGCTATATAAATGAGTTATTGGCCTTTTTAGCCTTAATAGCCATTCTTTTTATGGAACCTTGTTTCTGAATTAGGTTTATACTGAAGTCCACCAGATCATCAATAACTCATTTAACAGGGTGACAGTTATATTTCAGCAATTGAAATTCACAATCATGGTCAATAATCTGTTTTGGGAGTTGAAAGAGTGAAGCAGGTTTGTATATTAACAGATAAAGGTATTACAAGAATGCATTTTTCATTGTGCTGGGGTTAATGCATTGATGAACAAGCGCAGAAACGAGCCCCTGGTTCACTACAAAGCATCAGGTCTCAGACCCGACTCTTATGAGCACGACCCTACTACTGGATTACATTTTATTCTTCAACTGCTTTTTGAGTGAAACAACACAAGTGGATTTAGCGTTTTAATCAGATGTCATGGATATATTTAACTGTTATTTAGACGCCTGTCAAATGTCCCAAATCACCAATTGAAGCAGATAATATTGTTAGCCATGTCATAGCCATGTCATATTTTTGGCTAAATTGTGATATCTACTTAACTTTACTCTCCAACACTGCTGCTTCATTTTGCATCATTGACTATGTTCTGAAAAAATCAAAATATGACTTAGGTATTTGTGCTATGAGGCTAATGATATGCATGAGAAGGATTTTTTATTATGACAAAATTCGTATACTTTCCTGGTATCCACAAAATTGCTTATATATTATTGGGTTTAAAAATGTCTAATATTTAGTATTATTTAAGGCCAAATCTGAAACACCTCTTTTTTTCCTTATTTTCAATAATGATGTTTTGTTAACAGACAACTTTAAGTTATATTAAAAGCCTTTATTATATATTTATTTTTAAAAATGTCTTTTAGTGTACAAAATGCAAATGAGATTAAAAGAAGCTCTAGATTTGCGCCATAATGTGTTTTTTTTTTTATTTTTTTTTTAGGTTTTATAATTTATGGAAATGGGGAATCTCTGTGTTGGTTTAGTACAAATCTGACAGGGATTACTTTTACAATCTTTCACATCATGTTTAGAAATTTTACCCGAATTTATCACCTGATGTTACTTCATATGTGTGACATAAAATAAAGAGCATATCACCCTGAAGTGATAATATAACTTCAGAAGAGACGATGGAGTCTCACAGTCTGGGTTTCCATGTTCGTGGTTTTGTTTTGTTTTGTTTTTGTTTTTTTTTTGTTTTTTTTGAGAAGCTCCATCCTTATTTTAATGGCTTGGTTTCGTATGCTGGACACCACCTCCACGTTACTGTCAGACTCCTTAAACTGTGATTTTGGAAATCATTAGGGATTTTCTGTTCCTATTCACATGGAAAAAGAAACTGCGACAATAGCTTCTCAAAATACAAACGCACGCTTCACTGGATGCATTCATCGCTTATGTTTGAATGGAACAAAACCTGTGGGAGAGCCACGGCAGCCTCTCATGAGCACTCGCTTTGATATCTGACTTTCTCTAATCTTTGTATCCCCCATACAGCATATGCTTAGCTTACAAATGATGAGAGCACTGAGCTGCATTCATTTGGGGCTCAAAATGGCATAAACAAGAGCAAATCATGCATCTGTTTTTTTTTTATTATGTGTGATTCTTTACTCCTTGGATTTAAATCACCAAAAATGACGTTAGTTTCTCTTAAATACCTGACAGCCTTTGGTTTCTGATCTGTACGGTTACAAATACGTCTTTCCCTCACAGAAATCAAGAAAGTCTATAAGATGGAGCGTTTTTATATTGTGGATGTGAATTTTTTTTTCTTTTTTTTTTTCTCCCAGCATGACATTAATGTTAAGTTAAAGTTTGCACTCATCAAGTTTGGACAGGTTGAAAATAAATGCCAGTACCCCAGTGCCAGTGATATGGGTTTATGAAAGGTGATACTGATTAGTCCACCACTCAGATTCCAGTTGACCTATGATGTCACAGACCACAACAATAGTCAGTAGCGAACTGGCAGGTTAGCAAAGCAGAGGTAAACTGGCACAACAATCAGTGTTCCTACGGGTTTCTACAAGTTAAATTTAAGACCTTTTTAAGACTACTTAGAACAGAATTTAATGCCCATTTTATGCCCATACTGGCATAAATGTGTGACTCCTAGAATTTAGGAAAATGTATTTATTTAGTCCAATGTCTTGATTCCCACCATTCGAGTAATTTCTCACCAGAGGCTGCAAAGGTAGTGATAACTGATTCCTAATTTCAATAAATTATTGGGTTGGTACTGAGGAGATTTCCCAGACACATTTAAACACAATCCAGTGAACAAGTTTGTGGCAACATAACATAAGACCTACCATATGAAATTTAATACCTTTGAAAGACTTTTTGTAGATTCAAGACTTTTTAAGACCCTGCGGGAACCCTGAACAATAGACAATGTTGCAAATTTCTACATTTTTACATACTTCCTGTCTGCTCTAGTTTTTGTACACATGAGGTTCATACTGCTTGACTTCCAGGCCAGGATTTGACCCAGAGTTCGAGTACATGCGCACAACTCCTCATCCCGTTCTGGGCCGACTGGTCTGTATACATGTGGGAGTAGACTGATTTTCAATTACCTTGTATTGGTTTGTTAGTCTGACTATGAAAACTTCAATTTCAGTCAAGCTAACATGTTTACATGTACTTTTAAAGTTCAGTTGTTGTAAGTAGAGATGGGAATCCCAGCTTTTTTAAGAGAGATGAGTCTTATGGCTTGGCTCACTTAAAAGGCTTGGCTCACTTAAAGAGCTCTTTCGACGACTCAGTTGGCTCCTCATTTTTTTTTTTTTTTTTTGTTTTACTTTATTTATTTATTTATTTATTTATTTTTGCTTAAATCAATTTATCACCAAAAATAATATAAAATTATGTCTATCATGGATTATTACTGTACAGAGCATACATTGTATCAAATGTTTATTATCTATATGGCTTATGGAACAGAGAGCTAAAAAAAAAACACATTTTAAAGTACAAAAATACCTTCCATACTCTACAATGTCTCTCTCTCTCTCTCTCTCTCTCTCTCTCTCTCTCTCTCTCTCTCTCTCTCTCTCTCTCTCTCTCTCTCTCTCTCTCTCTCTCTCTCTCTCTCTCTCTCTCTCTCTCTCTCTCTCTCTCTCTCTCTCTCTCTCTCTCTCTCTCTCTCTCTCTCTCTCTCTCTCTCTCTCTCTCTCTCTCTCTCTCTCTCTCTCTCTCTCTCTCTCTCTCTCTCTCTCTCTCTCTCTCTCTCTGCATGCTCAGTGGGGGTCTAATGGACTTACTTGACATGATGGATTCATTTCCCACGAATAACTCAACTTCCCCATGTCAAAGAGTCATATACTCCAGTATGTGTGTATGGTAGCCTACATATTTATTCTTTTTAATTTAACCTTTATTTAACCAGGTAAGTTAGTTGAAAACAGATTCTCATTTACAGTAATGGCCTGACCAAGACACAGCAACAAAACATATAAATTGCATGACCATTAACACTTTTAAAACAGAGGAGAACGGGCTGTAATTAACCATGCTGCAGCACATGGGTCTGAGTCGGTACATCTGAGAACAATGAAGCATGTGACTTAATTAAGCTGACCACGTCCTCCCCCCGGAGCGGAGTCAGATGGGAAAAACACTCACTGAGTTTGAACAACATTTCAGAATTTTTCAACCGTCCCTGGATCACAGGAGCAGACTGACCAATTTCATCATCAATGTCAGGCCTGGCCGGGACAGTCTTTGTCTCAATGGATCAGCAGTGGCTACATGTGCCTCATGAATAGGTTCAGCACTGGGCAGCGCCAAGACAGCTCTGTCCTGCTCACAACCTATATGCTTCAGAACAGCAGAGCAGAGCCTAGCTGTAGTTTGTGGCCATAGTGGTGGTAGATGAAAGGTTACATTTGTGTGATGCTTGTATCCTCAGGTTGTGTTTTAGCTACACACTAAGCAAAATAATATTAAAAAGTCATTCACTTTACAAGATTCTTGATCCTTGAAAGGGTCATGGGGGTGCCAGAGCCTTTCCTTGCTGCCAACATATTGAAGGTGGGTTACACCCTGGACCTGTCACCAGTTCATTACAGGGATGACATTCAGAGATGAACAACCATTTATTCCCACATTCACAAATATAAGTGATTGAGATTGAAGTAAGACAGAACCTGCACAAATAATGAGAGAACATACAAGCCCCACACAGAAAACCCTTGAGGTGTATAAATATTTCTACCCAGGTCACTGTTTTGTAGCTTGAGAAAGATAAAAGGATAAAATATATAGAAGGTAAAAAGGATAGAATAAAAACAACTGTAAAATCTGCAAATAATAAAAGACAAATAAAATAACTTCTTGTACAAAATTACTTAGTATGCAGCCAAATCACAGGTAAAGTGATGGTGCATATAGTGGCAGCAACAGTGAAATAGTAGCAGTAGTGACTTTTACAAATTTAGCAGCATCACGATCTGTTAAGGTACATGGTGGACACCTTTTTTTAAAAATAATTTAATAGCACTACTACTACTACTAATACTACTACTAATAATATTAACAATATATTTAAATAAAGTATACATCCCCCCTCAAATAAAGTCTGCATCATGGACTTTGGCCCTCTGTATAAAACTGAACAGGACTGATGTTAAAACACTCACCATCCAATTTCTGAACTGTTAAAAGTCCTTGTGAGTATTACAGAGATGCCGGAGCCTATCTTGTCTATCTGTGGGCTAAGTCGGGGTACACCTTGGACATGCTGCTATGTTCATTGCAGGGGTGACATACATATTCATTCTGCGGGTGATTTCTATTCACCAGTTAACCTATTAAGGTGCATGTCTTTGGGTGGTGGGAGGAAGCTGGAGTACCCAGAGAGAACCCATTCAGACTTGGGGAGAACATGCAAACTCTACACAAAAAGGCCACAACTGTTCAATAATGGAATAGATCCCAGGACCTTCTTTCTGTGAGGCAATTCTGACCACCACACCACCATGCTATTTAATTCCATCTGCTTTTTAGTGGAAGGACTGTTTTCTTGCCTCCATGATAGCAACCTCATGACTTCTATAAGCTTTCCAGAAGAAACATGCTTGTATAGAATACAGTGTAGTACCACGAGACGATACTGGAGTGGGAATAAAGCCGCCAAATGTGGCAATTATTAAGAAAACAACAAAAGGCCAATTCTAATTATCCCATTTGATATATTCCCATACTGATCAACTAACATCTGAATAGACGCTGCATATGCACTGTTATCAACTCCCATATGATGAATGTTAATCGCAGATGAAGAATTACTGTTTAATTTGAAATAGGGCAGAAGCTCTGGGAGTTGAAGTGTTTCTTCTTGTAATTTAGGGGCGCACTGTTACATCTAACTTAGATCTAAACTCAACATATAGGAGATGCTAAGATTAGAGTGGGAAACCAATGGGGATTTTGTTGTTTACATTTAGATGGAGTCCTGTCTCGGGGGGTGTTATGCAAGTTTTCAAGCCCTCCCCTCTTCCATCCCGTTGCATATAAATATCTCAATTTACTGAGTAAACTTTTTGCCGTCTGCTGGGAGAAACTGTATGCTATAGCGGGTGCTGGATCAAAAATGAATAGCATATGAGTGATATAAGGTCAATTTAACACTGCATATGAAAGATCTGTTTCCTAGTGTTATTCTCATAGGGCATTTGTGTCTTCCTACTTCTCTTCAATCTTTTTTAATTAGCAAGGCACTTTTTCCTGTGATACAATATTAAAATAGAAAGTACATATATGCACTGATATTAATGCATTTGTGCATTTCCATCCTTGAGCAATAAAGTGTCTTTGTAAAAGGCATCCCTCCAGACACCACCAGAACAGCTTTGGTGCTCTTTGACATTAATTCTACTAGTATATGAACTTGACCAGGGGGATGAACACCATTCTGTCAAAGGATATTTCCTGATTCGCTGTTTTGATGATGGTGTTGAGGAGTGCTGTTTATTTGGTTTGAGATTTGATGACTGTGATGGCGATAGCATGTGATTCACATCATTTTCATGCCCTTCAGAACATTCAATGATGCATCGTTCCTCACTGATGGGGGAATTGACAACAACCATTAGGGTTTTCCTTTCATTTCTAACCCATCTTAAACATCACATACACTGCACAGCCACTTGAATTTAACTCCGTAAATAGTTCAGATCCTTCCACGGGATAATTACAGCAGTCATTAACATGTTTCAGCTCCAATAAGTTCTTTAACCCTTTAACTGATGTGGTTGAGTAACTTGTCATTCCTTGAACAACCATCAGTTTGATAGAGCGCTTAAAGGTCGGACTGTGTTTCAAAGGAGAAAGGTCATGTGGTGTGATGAGTCCAGATTGACGCTGTTCCAGAGTGATGCGTGTAACAGGGTGAAAATAGAGGTGGATGAAGTGATAACCCATCATGCCTTGTATCTACAGTACAGGCCTATCAGGCGGTGTTATTACCTCCGCCAAGTGTTACGGCGGAGGTTATGTTTTCATCTGGGTTTGTCTGTTAGCAAGATAACTCAAAAAGTTATGGATGGATTTTGATGAAATTGTCAGGAAATGTTGATACTGGCACAAGGAACAAATGATTAAATTTTGGTGGTGATCGGGGCGGGTGGTGGTGGGGGAACTCATCTGCCTTTGTGGAGGTCTGTGCTCTCTGAGTGTTTTTCTAGTGAAATCTGGGTTGCTTCAATTGGTCAGGTGTAGGTTCAGTGATATTAAGAACCTAAAAACAAATAGTCCATTGAGTGATTTTTATTTTTATTTATTTATTTATTTTTTTGGGTTCAGGCTGTGAAGTATTATACATACTCCTGAATATGTTTCCTCGAAGCCCAGATCAGACCTTAAATTTACGACACGACAAACTGCAACTTGTGGTCTTCTGAAAAGTTCATACAAAGCGACAGGATGAGATTTTGTATCAGTTCAGTAACAACAACTCTACAACAGAATGAACCCTCTCTAGCTAGAGAAGCAGCAAGTCTCCTTCTATCATGCTGTATCACCATGTTTCTACAGTATCTCAGAAAAACAAAATAAACCAAGTAGTGTCTCCAATGTTGTAATGTAGGTGGAGGTCAATGGTAGGTAGGTAACTGGCTTGGAGCTCCGAATATGTTATCTTAACAAATACTTTATTTCAACAATAACACTAACCATACTAAGCCAGGTCTCCATAGCTCCATATCTAAGTGTCATACATAACAGGAGAACATGAAACTGCAATCTACAAACACTCATCACAATAGAGATATGTGAATGTATAGTGCAGTGCTACACTCTCTGGAAAAAGGACTTAAAGCAGCGTATGAATTTCATCACAATTTTTTTTTTCAAATTTGTAAAACTTGAGTGATAGCCAAATTATCACTAATCCATTAGTCTTTCTGTGCTTATGCATCTGAATCACTTCCGTCACCACAAACAACTTCAAAGACGACTACATCATAAACACTGTCCACTTGTTTACATAACAAACCGAAACGTCACACGAAGCTTTTTGGAAATTTTACCGCCGACCCAACTTGCAACCAGTTAATTAGGGCTACGCATTTTAACCCATAAAGACCCAAACATCCACCATCTACCAAAATCATCTATTGATATAAACTGTTTAATCCCTGTTGATCCACTAATCCATGTAAATAATTGGTGTAAAATGCAGTTTGTCATCTTTTCATGGTCACCAGATATGACACATTTTGATGTTCAGAGGCTCCATAGTGAGCATGGAAACACTGTCATCTTCTACAACATCGATTCACCAGTAAAACCCATGGAGTTGGATCAATGACAGTGGATGGAGACAGTGGGTTTATGTTCAGTTAATGATAGATTTTGATGAAAAAGTAACTTTTTCTTCAGTTTTCTGTTTTTGGTGTAATAACCCTCAACTTTACTCTGAGCTTTTATGAACATCTACATGATTAGTAAATTAAGTGTTGGAAAATACTTGATTTTCACCAAATAAAACAAAATACAGAGGATAATGTTACAATAAATGGTGATAAACTACTTAAGGACAGTTAAATGTAGAGAAAATTCATTTGGGAACTGACACAAATGTCACACCAGGTCCTTATGGGTTAATGTGAATGAAAACGGCTTTAAACCTCAATTGCAAGTAAATGTAAGTGTCAGTTGTTACAGTAAAAACGCTACCTGTGCTATACCTCTGTCAGAGAGCAAAGTTCCTGCCATTCTACCAAGCCATGCTACAATATCAAATATAATAGGCTATGTATCACTAAATATTTTGACCTGCTATAAGGAATTTATACATGATACTGTACATATTTTTGTGTATGCTTAATCAATGACCCACCCCAAGCCCGACCTGCTGTTGATCCGGGCATCACTATTGTCCATGTTAAGCATAACGTAGCTTAATGTCTGAAAACAGCGGTCAGCCATCACCAAATATGTATGGACATCTCTAGTCATGCCCATTTTCACCTCTCCTAAAATCAAAAGGAAAACCCTCGTGACCCTCTGGAGGATAAAGCGGTTCAGAAGATGAATGAATGAATGAATGAAAAACATTACTCTAAGATTAAGCTATGTAACTTTTTTTTTTAATATGTCCACGTATGGAGAGAAAAAGACTTCAGCATCCATAATTCTGGGGTTTTTGTTTTAATATTTGGAGAGGTGAAAGTGAGCCTGTGTTAATGAATGAAACTTTTGCTGAGGGTTGAGTCATCTGATTGCATATACTTGGCCTCTTCCATCCTGAGTTGTGGTTGGATTTATCAGTGAGACATGGCCTTTGTCTTTAATAGCTGTATTTATTATTTATTTTATTTGCTGTTCTTATATGGTTTAATATGAAACAACTTTATACAACATACATTATCTTGTAAGATTAAGTTCTGATTCAAAATTGAAAACAGAAAGACTCTTAGGGTCATTGTGTTTGTTATGTATACTTGGTAAATTTGAGCATCTATAAATTACGAAACTGAAAAGTAAAGTAATAAGTAGTGAAGTTGTAGGTTCTTGCACCCACTTGGGCAATGAGAGGTATTAAAGTGGCTGCAGACACATCTCTAAATGTCACTGCTATAAATCCTACTTAATACACCTTTAACTGCAGCTACAGGGCTTCAACAAAGTAGCACAGTAGTCCAGACCATGAGTATTGTGTGTGTGTGTGTGTGTGTATATATATATATATATGTAGCTCTGGAAAAAAATGTACCATTAAGATCTTTGTAATATGACTAAGAGGAAGACAGATAGACACAAGTCATCAGACAAAGGCATTTTTTGTGACAGTAGTGGCATAAAACACCCAACAGCAACATGAAAGACTAATGGGGAGCTTGAAAACTGTCACTGAAAATGACAAGTATTCCACTACATGTTGGTTTCTGAAGTTAAAACATTAGTCTTGCTTAAAATGGGAAATAATGTGTTTTCTTTGCATTATTTGTGACTTGAAAATACAGCATTTGTAGTATTTTGACCAGCTGTTCCAAATGGAAGAAATCTTTGAGAGAAGTGTGTAAGAGAGCAAATCCTCTACATTACTCGTGCCTGTGACACACAGTGTTACCATGTTTTCCAACGTTGCTACTATAAATCAAAGTAATTTCTGAGCATATATGAAAAACTGAATTATGAATGAATTGATAAATGATTAATCCCGTAAATAAAACCCTTTTTCCCCCCGTATGCATAACAAGTTGCTTACGTTTCCTGCACATGTGGAAATTAGATTCTGTATCAGCTTAAGAACCTACAGTGAGGTTCACCACATGTTCACGTTCCTCCATGGATCATATTAGTGTCTGCTTATGTGTGTGTGTTTGCGTCAGTGCATCAGGTTGGAGTGGAGCACCAGGATATTGTATGGAGATAACGTATGGCCAGTGTGACAGTATAAAACTGCTTGTTGTCTATGTATTAAACATGAGTTCTGCTCAGAGGGAATAAAACACAGTTGACATGGTTATTTTCCATATGTCATCTGTTTACCAAAGCGTTACACCCCAGTGCTTACATAGTGCTTCGGGGAGAGTAGATATGGTAAACAAACTGCTTCAGTTGTATTTTTCCGTGTATATTTCCTCTTTTGTCATGTTTTTTTCAACATTAAATCATACTTAAATATGATGCTCTAGCCCAAAGGATTGTTCCTTTACCTACAGGTATGTATTGTGAATAAACTGCTTGACTGCAGTGAAGATAAGATACTGTACTGCAATAACACACACACACACACACACACACCAGCCAGTTTTCACACACTGGGCTTGATATTACACATCTGTCTCTTAAGACACATATAGAAGATAAAAACACAAAGATATTAACATGTGTCTCACCTGGAATGTCTGGAATGTAAAGTGTTCTGTGTTAGTGATGATAATGAAACATACTCCACATCCACACAAACACATTTGCACTTCTGTGTGTCTGTGTGTTGTATTGTTCTGTTTTTTCCATTTACCGGTATGTTGCTGAGAAACTCACATCTTGTACACATTTGGAAAATATTATACAAATACTCTTTTGACAACGGGCCACCACCAGCAATACTTTGTATACACTGTATTTATTATTTTGTAGATTGTATTCTGTGTATATTTTGTTCTGTTTTGTATAGTTTATTTTTACTGTTGTGTACTTTCTTTATTGCACTGTATGGGGCAGTGCTCTAATTTCATTGTACTGTGTACATCAGTGTTTCTCAACGGGGGTGGTGCCATAAAAGAAACCATCAAAGCTGCTCAAAATCTTCTGATTGGTTGGAAGGCGTGGATACACAGACAGTATTAGTAGGTGTCATATACACAGCTTGGCCCAAAAAAAATCCCACATTCTAAAACACATTCCACATTCCATCATCTCAGCACGCTTGTGCAATGTCATAACATTTATTTCCATCTTTACATGGACACATAAACGACTGAAACTAGACCTGACCAGCTGAAGCAACCCCAGATCATAACACTGCCCCCACATGATTGTACTATAGGCACTAGGCATGTTGGGTAATCACTTTATTCACTTCTGTTCTCACCATCACTCTGGAACAAGGTCAATCTGGACTGAGTTTTCCATTGAAACACAGTTTAATCTTTATGCTCTTTATCAAACTGATGGTTGTTTAAGAAATGAGAAACTACTCACTGCATCAGTTAAAGAACTTGCCATTGTTAATGAAATGTTAATAACTGCAGTAATTATCCATTGGAAGGATGAAATCCAGCAGGGCATGTTTTTTTTCCTTTCTTTTTTTTAAATTCACCTAGTAGTATTTATTTATTTATTTATTGTACATAATTCTGACTGGACTGACTTTTTTCAATATTCAGCATGTTTATTTGGGTTAATGGGAGTCCCAACATGCATGACACTTCTCACGACCTTTGCATTAGTGACTCACACTTAAAGTAAGGATTCAGCATCTTTATTTCTCAGTGTACGGTATAGGCGGACAAATGCACGACACACCACTTTTTTTTGCATCACTAGCTGAACATGCAGGAACACACCACACTGGGAATTGATCCTTTACCGTAGAGGTGTTAAACACATGATCCGCGGGCCAAATCCGGCCAGCCAAAGGTTCCAATCTGGCCCACATTTTAGTTCAGGTTCTACATACAGACCAATGTGGTCTCAAGTAAAATAATAGCATAATAACTTATAAGTAATGACAACTACAAATTTTCTTGAAAAATTCTGTGAAAAAATGTAAGTAAAAAATATTACACTATTAAAATATTTACGTTTACAAACCATTCTTTTACAATAAAATGCAACATAAATAAAAACATATATAAAAATAGGACCAATGGCCCTGTAGCTTACCGGCCAAATTAAAACCTTTGGGAAATGTGTCCAGAGGCCATTTATCATCACCCAGTTATGTGTATTTATTATATTACAGAAATAGCCCATGTTTTGGTCATATTCCAATCAGATCTGTAAAAAATTCAAATTCCAACTTGATATCACTGATTCTTACGGAGTTATTTTATCAATCCACTTCCTATCTCTTATAATGGGGAAATTTTTCAAAGTCGCACCAAATCCAGAATCAGATCCGGATGGAAATAATTTCAATACCTGGTGTTGACATCATCATAAAGAAGCTGTATACTAAGTTTGAAGTCAATCAGAAGTGTAGTTTCGGAGAAGAAGACGATTGAAATTTTTTCCCCATAAGAGCCCATGTTAAATTTTCCATAAGTTCCCAGATCCAGAAGAAGATCCTGATCAGCATGTGGATATTATGTTTTGGTCATCTCCCCATCAGGGCTGTACTGTAGAAATTTACACTTGATATCATTTATATTTACTGAGTTATTGCATCGATCCACTTCCTATCTCTTATAATGGGGACATTTTTCAAAGTCACACTAAATCCAGAATCAGATCCGGATCCAAATAATTTCACTAACTTTCATTCACATCATCATAAAGAAGCTGTATACCAAGTTTGAAGCCAATTGGAATTGTAGTTCGGAGAAGGAGACGATTGAAAGTTTTGTAACCGACAACAGACACCGCTGGACGCCGCATGACGACAATAGCTTACGGGCTGTCGGCCGGTAAGCTAAAAACGTGAAATGTGTAAATTTTAACAATATTCTCCCTGTTACTAAATATTTTGTGAATTTATAGATCGACTGTGATCTGTAACTTGCGATGTAATATTGTAGAAATTGTTCTTATTTTAGTTCCAAACTCTGAATTTTTTATGACATTATACCTGTTACCAAATGTTTGCGTGACACTGTGTGTAATGTACATGTATAAATAATAAGTCAAGGCCTAACAATAATAAAATTGTTAACATTGCACTCATTTTTCTAATGAAATTTCCAGGTTATTCACATCTTTTTTGTAAAATGTAAATATTTTCATAATTTAATAAGGGGAGTTCGTACTAAAACAAGAAGAAAAACTTGGAGTTGTCATTGTTTGTAGGTTATTATGTCATTATTTTACTGGTCCGGCCCACTTGAGATCAAATTGGACTAAATGTGGCCCCTGAACCAAAATGAGTTTGACACCCCTGCTTTATAGTATGGTTCTTATTCTAGTAACTTGGTAGCAAAGACACAAAAGGATGGATGGAAAATTTCCTCTCTATAAACACGACATATATAGATCATCAGCGAAACATGTTGACACTGATCTGTTACCTTAATAGGTGTGAAAATAAGTTCAGAGAATCAGAAAGAACCAGTTCTTTTTTAAATTGCTGTGCATATCTTAGCAATAATCAGCCCATTGATGAAGACAGGCTGGGTTTTTCCAGTGAGGTAGTAATCACTGAAAGTCATTTAGCGCTGGGATTTAATCTGTGCTTTGCCAGTCCAGTTTTATCTAACAGCATCTTGGGGGGAAAATCTTCTATACATATTTATAGTCTGGGATTTGGCTCTTGACAAGAAATGATTAGATGATTAGAAATAAGAGACGATTATAACTGGAATGATGATTGATAGCTGGGAGGCACACAGGTTTGAAAATATTGATAGTCTAATCATGTATCTGCTAATTATTAGTCATAACCCAAACCTTTCACTCATTATAGGTCACTTACTCTGTGATTATGCTGACAATCCTGCAGCAGCTTCGTGAAGTGAAAAGCTAAATATTGAAAAGACATAAAAAAAAACAAAACCAACTTCAGACACCATAATTAACATTTGTAACACACCCACATTCAATAATCAAGATTCTGTTAATTAGTAAAAAATTCATCTGCATTACTCTGCAGCTCGCTGGGTTTCTTCTGATCCCTCCTACACACATTTACAGCTTCAAGCCTGTTTTTATCAAGTTGTGTCACTGATGTAAGATCACTTAAAAACTGAGGTGGGAAATAACTACATATGCCACTGTCTAATGTGTTTTACAAGTGTGCCATACTTAAAAATGTCCAATTGGTGTGGGTGGAAAGTATGTTTCCTGTGCTAAAGCTGTAAGATATGACTTCACCTGTACTAGCGCAGCACCCATACCTCACCTGTGCTGCCAAATGTATAAATGAATATATGAATATATGACAGAATAAAAAGGTATCAAATTAAACACATATTTGAATAAACACCAACTCCTTCTCTATCCTTTCAGCTGATGTGGGTAAAAAGAATCTGACATTCAGAATTGTGACTCCAGCTGAGATTGAATTTACATTTCAAGAGACATTGAAATACCTTTTTGTATTTAACGTCTAACCTACCACAGAGGATATGGTTATCGGTATAATAGCAGAATTTAGCAGTCATTTTCATTATTGCAAAATAATATAAATGATAAAACCTCAAAAAAATGCAATTTAATTTTAAAAGTATCGTGGAGAATGCAGTGAAGGAGGAATGTCACTGTTTTTCTTGAGTCCATTATGGTTGAGTAATTGTTACTCTATGTTATTGTTCATTGTGTGTGTATGTATGTGTTTTATATAAGTTTGACTTTGTATGGTTGATACTTTGGCCAGATCTCCCTTCCAAAAGAGATTTCTAATTTCAATGCGATTTCCTGGTCAAATAAAGGTAAAAATAAATATATACATACATACATACATACATAAACAAGTGGTGCCAGGCACAACAAACCCTGCCCCTCGCACATATTGTAGCTTATTTTGGCATAGATCCAGCTGGTGTCATCGTGTCTGTGTGTGCTGATGTCAGCATATCAGTTGCCTCTATATATGTGCCAAGTTTTAAGTAAATTGAAACAAACTTGATGTATTCATAGACATGTGATATTTCACCCATTATAAGTAAATGGGAGGAAAAAAAAGATTTAAAAAATTCATGAAGATGTGACCTTTGACCTACTTTTCCCCAAAATGTAAACGCATCTATTCTGGGTTGCTGGTGATTCATAAACCTAATTTGGTATAAATTCAACCAATAGCTTTGCTGCTACAGACATGTGAAATTTTGCCCATTATAAGTAAGTGGGAAAAAAAAGATTTTAAAAATTCATAAAATTTTTTTAACTTTGACCAACTTTTGCCAAAATGTAATGACATGTATTCTGGATCACTGGCAATCTATAAACCAAATATGATATGAGTTCCACAAATAGTTTTGCTGCTCGAGTGTTAACAAACAAAAAAAAAATGAACCAAAAACGATACCCCTTGCCTCCGCTTCAGGAGGCAGGGTAATAAAGGTTCAAATGGACTGACCCAGATTACTTACATTAATCACAACTGCTGTGTTTCCCAAACTTTGAGTTGTGATCCAGTTTAGGTCACAGTCCTGTTTTTATCAGGTTGCCAGCTGTGGTCATAAAATATGAAACAATGCTATGATATGTGAATACTCTGAAAAGAACATCTGTTAAGCAGTGCAGGTAGATTTTCTATTTGTTGAGTAAATCTCTCAGGGCTCTCCACTGAACTGGCAGATAGCCTAGATATACTAAAATAGTCAGGTAGCAAGAACTGTGAGTTCAATCAGATATGTAACCTGTTATTGAAGTTCACCGAGTACTTATGGCAGTGGGCTCTATGCACAGCCCCACTACTTTCTGAAATTCAGGTGGGTCCTTTATTTCCTGTCTTTCATTATTGGACACACTGATTAATCCAGGTGTGTCTGCTACTTCTTGTTGTGACTACTGATTATTTAGGCACACCGGGCTGTGCATAGAGCCCATTAAGACTGGGAAGAAACAACAACCATGATATTTGACCTTTGGACACCAAAATCAAATAAGTTCATCTTTGACTCAAGTTTATGTTTAAGAGAAATTAGAAAATAATTATTTTGTGGTGTTCTTGAGATAAGTCTCTCAAAAGAAACACATTTTTGGAGGCCTGAACAAACATTACAAAGAATAAAAATGTTATATGATCTGTTTTCATGGGTTTTCTGAAGTGTACTGCTCAATGACCTGAACATGACCTACACCCAACTGGAACACTGGCCTGAACTGAACGTTTCTACTATTTTTCACCATTTAGATTTGTTGTATTTTAACCAACTCTTCTCTAAGATATTATTTAATTGATGTCTTTCGCGTGTTAAGATGTATATGCTACATATTTATTAGAAGTTTTAGTTTTTGTTGTTCTGCGTGGTTGTTGCTGTGCAAAAAAATCATATTTTTCCATGAAAAGCACATTGAAATAACAAAAAATGTACTTCATCCAAGTGTCTTGACCTGAACACATGTGCATGTCAACACTAAGTTCATAATGCCACTTATTTCAACATCAAATGGCATGTTAATATTGAATTGCAATTGTGCTGTCAGCCTCAGAAGTCAGCCTTCTGACTTCAACAATAATTCTGTTTATATCATAATACTGGAAGGTCTCAAAGCATCTGTGTGTGTGTGTGTGTGTGTATCTGCAGCTCTGAGAATTTTTTAACTGGCCAGTTTGGTACCTACAGTTGAGGAATAGTCCCATCTCCACATTAACTATCTTTTTTCTTTAAAATTCCCTTCTTAAAATTCAGGAGGGATTGATTTCATTCATGTTGCTTAGCAGTTGCCAGGGGGAGGGACAGGAAGCAGCCTTGCATGTCAGGAGACAACTGACGAGAAGCGCAGTACCACACTGCAAGTTAAAAACAGGAACGACGCATTTACTAACTTAAGCCCCTAGATACTGGTATTAATATATTTATTGTCATTTAAATTTTAATGAATGATTTACCAAACAATTTTTTTGTTAGTACTTATAAATAATAGACTAACATCTTTTCCCAAAAGTCAGCTCTCCCCAACTTAAAAACTACCACATCTAGAACCCATGGTTCCCCGTGTGTCAACATGCTAGTTGGCTGTATTTGCGTGTTGTGTTCTATACATGTTAGACAGTGATATGACATCTACTTGTTGGGCGTTTGCTAGTGCCACATTGCAAACACAGGGAGGTGATATTTCATAATCAGCTTTATTGGGCAATTTTATGGATACAAACAAGGAATTTGACTCTGGCTTAAACTTAGATCTCACCTATTATAGAATAAATGTACATATAAAAATATAGAATAAAGATATAATAAGATTTTTTTCATAAAACTGTACAAATAGTGTGAGATCACATCATAAACAGAACATTAGTATAAGTATGAAATAACTAGTCCAGCATAATAGGACACCAGGGTGCAGATATACATGAGATATTTACTGTCTGTTCCAGTTTGGTATTCAACACAGTGACTGGCTGGGGAGAGAAACTGTTCTTGAATCTGTTGGTTTAACTCATTTTGGGCAACATCCATAACAAGGCCATATGAGAGGAGGGAGGTCTGAGGGCCTGATCAGTGCTGCCAGCAGCTTTAATTTCTCATTTGGGCCTAAGAAAACCTCCTTTGCAGAATATTGGTGGAAATATTCAATTACGGGTCTGGTTGGTCCCGTTGGTCAATGTAAATTATAACTAGAAAGATTTTATTAATTACACAGCAAAAAGAAATGTGACTCTGTGGTAAGCACATAGAGGTCTTGATTCTTTTCACTGAGCCACTAAAAACATTTTTTTTTACAACTCTGAAGCTCTCAGATGTCACAGTTGGTTGGTAAGAGCATGAGAGGACCGAGGACAGAAAAATACCCAAAGTGCATCACACAAGTTGAAAGTAAAAAAATACTCAGAAGCAGTCCAAACTTTGAAGAAGTGTACTTGCTGAAAACAGCTTTGTTGTGTTTAACTTGGCCAAGACCAATTTACGACACTGACTGAAGTGAATGATGAAAAACTGAGCAACTTTAGGGTTTTCAGATGTTATCTAAGAAAGGTTAAAGCCATTAATCTTATGGATATTGTTAACAGTGAAATTTGCCCCTTTATACTCAGTGTTTCCTTAAGAAGCAAAATCTGAATGTAATCTGAGGAGTAGAGGGTTTCAACACTATTAGATCTGACGACTTATACTGGGTGATTTTCGTGCTTTTATTACCCTGCCCCCGAAGGGGAGGCATGGGGAATGGTTTTTGGTTTGGTTTGTTTGTTAAGACTTTAGCAGCAAAACTTTTCGTTGAATTCATACCACATTGGGTTTATAGATTGCCAGTGACCCAGAATAGATCTGATTGCATTTTGGGAAAAGTAGGTCAAAGTTGAAATTTTTTATGAATTAAAAAAGTCTTTTTTATTCTTTAATATAATGTTTCAGTGAGATATAAGAACTTCTTTTAAGGCAGTAGCTCTTGAAAATCTTATTTTGCTTAATTCAAACAAAAAAACAATTACCAATGGAACAAGTGAAAATTATCTTGGTAAGATTTCTTGAAATAAGAGTTTCAAGATCTGTCGTCTAAAAATAAGTTCTTATGTCTGACTGAAAATCTACTCTTTAGGTGAGTATGTCTTAGTTTAAGTGTGATGAGATATTTTGACTTGAAATGTGAAAAATACACTTGGTAAGATTTGGATTTTTTCAAGTGTTTGAGGCCACCAGGTGTGTGTGTGTTGGGGGGGGGGGGCTGATTCTGGGTCTGTGGTATGTCTTACCACACTGTGTAAATATCTGTTCTTAAAATGTACAGTCTGAACAATGCAAGTGGGCGTCGACCTGGAAGATTCACCTAATCTGAATGAGCTGGTCATGGGGAGTACATTGCAAATTATTTGGTTCTTACCCAGATAAATAAAAAAAAAAACAACTTATAGTGTTAGATAATTTATCTTGTTTTAAGAGTCAGTTTCTTATTATAAGTGTTCATACATTTGTAGACATGCTTATTTCTAGATTAACAATCTTACTTCAAGAAATCTTGTCAAGTTAAATTATTTTGCTACATGTACAAATATTTCATTTGTTTTGAGTACCTTTTTCTCCAGATTTAGTGTTTTTTTCTTGTTTTAAGACACCTCTTTTTTGCAGTGTAGTGACAGTGACCTGGCTGACGGTGAGTTAAGATAGGCAGTCACAGACCTCTAGGTAAGTTTAAGTCATATTTTCATGTCCAATGCAACACATATGGGGAGTCAGTAGGTTATATACTGGTTAGCGATGAAGCTAGGGTATAATACAAGGCAAAGTTAGCCTTTGTAATAAGACACAGACCTTCCCAAATGGACCACAGACTATTTTACATCTTTATTTAACTGAGTCGGCTTACTAGTCCTGTCTCTGAATAACAATTAGGACTTGAATGCATCATTAAAAGCTTTGCAGTTATTTTTTATTTTTATTTATTTATATATTTGATTTAATATCAGGGTTTCATGCACTTCTGCACTACAATATGTATATTGCTATTTTTTGGGAAAAAAAAAGAAACAGACTTTCTTAGTAACAACTCAGTGTTAATATGAAAACTGTTAATGTTTCATACTTGTACAGTAAACAAGTATGATAACTATATAAATAGAGATACTAACTGTTGACCTCAAATCCAAACCCTGTTTTCATTTGCTTGTGTAATTTTCCATTTAGTTAACTTCAGTTCTAAATATATTACTAATTTACCGTGACCAGACCAACCTCAGTAGCTGACTCACTCATGAATCCCAATCTGAAGTAAAAAAAAAAAAAATAAAGATCCCATTAACCCATATCAGTTGTCAATTGCTGCATTAGCATGAGTCATGTTACAGAGTTACATGAGAAACATTGGCACGGAATGAAACCGAACCTGATTAACTGACCGTACATACAGCTTTATCTGTGAATAATCAGAGAAGCTCAATGAGCCTGTTAAAACTGCTCTGAGAATGATGTCAGAGCACTCATTAATAATTTCCATTGCTCTCTCAATTCTGCACCCAGGAGAGGAAAGAAGGATTTCATGGTATGGCAGGAATTAATTTGTCATTTTTACTTTTTAAATGACAGAACTTTCCAATTGTCACGGGATGAAGAGAGCAGATGACCTCCCATAGCACTGGTGTGATGTGGGAGGTTTTAACCCATAAAGACCCAAACATCCACAGGCAACCAAAAGCATCTACTGATGTAAACGTTTAATACCTGTTGATCCACTAATCTGATCAATACATGTAAATAATTGGTGTAAAATACATTTATTCATCTTTTCATGGTCATCAGATATGACCCATTTGGACGTTCAGAGGTTCCGTAGTGAACAAGGAAACACCATCATCTACTACAACATTGGTTCACCTGTAAAACCCATGGGCCCAATCCTAATTCACCCCTTACCCCTACCCCTTCATTTTGCGCGCTCACGAGAAGGGGTAGGGGTGTCCTGATTCTCAATGAGTCAGAGGGGAAGGGCTAAGGGGGAGGGCTGTTCGGCCCTCAAAACAGAAATTTTTCAGGACCACACTACAAACGGAAGGGTGTGAGAAATCTATATCATAATACTGGAAGGGCTCAGAGCATCTGTGTGTGTATGTGTGTTTATGTGTATGTGTGTGTCAGCATGATTCTGACAAATTGAGATGTTTTTACCTGGCACAAAGCCCTAACCCACAGTTTCAAAAAATCTTGGAGGAAGCCCTGAGAGAGATAGGTAATGTACGCCCCGGTACTGACAGTGAACCCCCACCACCCTGGTCTTATTCACCACCACCCCCACCCCTGTCTGTGCGCTTCATGTGTACCTCACAACACCTCACTCACTCTCCAGGCACGCCTGGGTATTAATGCGGTATTTTAATTGCCGTTAACATTTTAAAGAATGACTTATCAAACAGTTTTTATGTCACTACGTATAAAATAGAGACATCTTTTCCCAAAAGTCAACTCTCCCCAGCACCAAAACTACCACATCTAGAATCTGTGGTTCCCCACGGGCCACATACTAGTCCTCCATAATTCTGTTCGAATCATTGGCAAGATGGAGGTAAACACAGCAAAAAAGTGCAGCAGTGTGATGAAAGAAACACACAAATGTACAGATTTTCTTTGTAAACAACTTAATCATTTGATCATCTGTTTCATGCCGTTTTAATGTGTTATAGATCGCATTTCTGTGGTTTGTAGTTGATAGCTACAAAAAGATGACCAAAGCCCATGCAACAGAGATGGTTATAGCAACTGACGGCATGGAGAATTCTTTCACAAAGTTGTGGCATCTTTTTATGTCTGCATCAATGACTAGTGATGACATAACAGGTCTTGAAGGGTTGTCTCATTTCACAGGGGAATGTTTCAACCCCTACCCCTTGCAACTCCATTTCAAGGGGCAGTGCCAAGGAGTAAGGGTAAGGGGGAGGGCCAAGGGTTGAATTGGGATTGGGCCATGGAGTTTGATCAATGACAGTGGATGAAGACACTTGGTTTTACATTCAGTTATTGATATCTTTGCTGAAAAAGTCACTTTTTTCTACAGTTTTCTCTGGTTTTGACATAATAACCCTTAACTTTAATCTGAGCTTTTATGGACATCTATATGGTCAGTGAATTAAATACAGGAAAATACCTGATTTATACTGATAAAATGCAAAATACAGAAGATAATATTATAATAAATGGTGATAAATCACTTAACAAAGGTTAGATATAGAGAAGATTTAATTTAGGAACTGACACAAATGTAGCATTGGGTTTTTATGGGTTAAATCAGAAAACTCTGTTCAGTCCTCATTTGATAAAATATACCACAAATGATAAAAAGAGTTTTATCTTCCTTAAATAAATGTTTAATTACTCTGAGGAGTTATGTACGGTAATTCACTTAATTTGTACGTAAATTTAGTTTTTTTAATCTTTAAGCTTTTTATGAAAATTTACATGATGGGAAAATACATGATTTACACTGGAAAAAAAAGCAAAATACAGAGGATAATATTATAGTAAAAGATGATGAATCACTTAAGAAAGGATAATTTGTGAGAAAAATTAATTTAGGAATGGCCAGAAAAGGGTCTTAATCGGTTAAGAAAACGAGGTGGACTTGACTTGGTAGAAAACGAGTGTTGGTAGTATATGTTTGCTTTTAAGAACAAGATTGTTTTATAGGACTAGTAGAGCGGTGGATGGCTGGTAGGTATTTGTCAGGCTTTCAGCGATTGCCATGTTTTGCTCAGGACAGCCTTACGAAGGCTAAGCGCCGGCGTCCTGTCCTCTGTGTGTGCGGATGGTTTGTCCTTGCAGGGGGAAGCGGCCGATTGCATTATGGTGTATGTGTGTCCTGTCTGCGGCTGACCACCAGAATCCCTGATGCCTCTCTGACACTGCACACAAATCAGTCAACCATGTAAAGTCGCCCAGTCATTCAGTCACGGAGAAACATGCTGCCACTGAGCAGCCATAAAAATACTCAATTTGTCATAAAAACATCTCGTCAGTCAGCCGGGCTCCAAACAGCCCCCAGGTCCCTAAATAAATAAGGTTGGGTGGGTTTTTATGACACTACAGTGTGATAAATTTCCATTTCAATACCAGGGCTGTATATAACCCCTGGAAAATAAAGGAGAGACTTTTATTAATGCTATAAATTATTCTTTAAAATGAAAATTATTTGATACCTTTTAATGTAAAGAGATTTAATAAATATTTTATTGCAACAAGTGCCAATCTTATTTTTGACACTCACATATTTCAGATTTCCAGTCATGATTATATGTGATGCACGGAAACGGAATGTCAAAGATCAGAATCATGATAGTAGTTCACTGGAACGCAAAGATTATGTGGGTAACCTGCTCCTCGTATTTTATCATAAAACGAAGCAAACGATCAAATAGAAAGGTCACAGGATGAGCACTAATTGCTTTTCCATTGACCCTCAACTTGCACAAATATAACTTGAGCATAAAAATTGACCTAATGGAAAAATGACAATTTCGCCCAAAGTCTCATTTTTCGATAAAAAGTTTTTGCGCTGTCAAGAGGTGGTTTTTCGGGCGTAGCGCAAATGGTATATCACGCAAAACTGCAATGGAAAGACCTTTTTTCGCAACTAGTCAGGTGAATTAAAAAAAACGTATGTTGATGTACAGTACAACAAGCGAAGAAGAAATATGTCGCAGTATGTGTGGACACACTAGGAAACCCAATCATTTTTTAATTTAGTAGGGGATAGAGGGGTAATGTATAATAATAATGAATATATCTGTAAATCAACACCATACTTACGTTCGTCGCCGTGTTTATGGAATGACTTCTCGTGTCATCTTGCGATACTAAATAAACAAATCATTGCATTTGTGATTTAATAGAAAAACCAACATTACGCACTTCTGTTTTTATGACATTTAGTAAATATCGGTAAAGTTTTGTGCAGATGTCCAATGGAAAAGCGACTACTGTCATATACAGCTCTGGAAACCACTGCAAAATTATCACTTTCTCTGATTTTACCATTTATAGGTATGTGTTTGAGTAAACTGAACATTTTTGTTTCATTCTCTAAACTACTGACAACATTTCTCCCAAATTCCAAATAAAAATATTGTTATTTAGAGCATGTATTTGCAGAACGTAACACATGGTCAAAATAACAAAAAGATGCAGGTGGTTTCAAACCTCAAATAATGCAAAGAAAACCAGTTCATATTCATTTCTAAACAACACAATACTAATGTTGTAACTTGGGAAAAGTTCAGACATCAATATTTAATGGAATAACCCTGATTTTCAATGACAGCTTTCACGTGTCTTGGCTCTCCACCATTGCTGTTGGATGACTTTATGCAGCTCCTGGCAAAGAAATTCAAGAAGCTCAGCAATGTTCCATGGCTTGTGACCATCCATCTTCCTCCAGAAGTTTTCAAAGTGGGTTCAGGTCTGGAGATTGGGCTGGCCACGACAGGGTCTTCATCTGGTGGTCCGTCATCCACACCTTTATTGACCTAGCTGAGGCCAGGAGCATTGTCCTGATAGAAGAACCAGTCCTCAGTTTGAAAACATTGTCAGAGCAGAAGTCCAGTAGTTTTCAATAGTTATTTTTCGATTCCCGTTACTTTTGCGGTACTAATAGCACTGTTTTTGTCTATTGCACTGCAAAAATCTAAATCTTACCAAGTGTATTTTTCTCATTTCTAGTCAAAATATCTCATCACACTTAAAATTAGACATAATCACCTAAACAGTAACATGAAAGTGAGATATAAGAACTTATTTTTAGACAATAGATCTTGAAAATCTTATTTCAAGAAGTCTTACCAAGATCATTTTCACTTGTTCCATTGCCAGATTTTTTTTGCTTAATTCAAGATTTTTTTTTGCTTAATTCAAGCAAAAAAAAAAAAAAAAAAACTGCCAATGGAACAAGTGAAAATCCTCTTGGTAAAAACAGAAGATTTAACATAGAATTTAATTATTACATCAACACACTGAATCCTACAGCAGGGGGTCTTGCTGCCACATTTCTGGTCCACAGTTCTCTCTGATTTAGAAGTAATAGTTTTGTCATTTAACTGACTAACTTACATAAGGTTTGTGTGTGTTGATTGCACCAAAACCTAAAAAATGAGACTGAGACCATCTCTATGTATTCTTGACAGCAGTGATGACCCCCCACTCCCACCACTACCACCAATAGGGTCTCATCTTCAGTATCAATGGGGGTATTGTGGCCTGTTTACTCTGAACACTGCCCCCTCCACTCTGAATCGCTTTGGCTGCTGGGAGTTTTAAAAGCTCCCAGCTTGTCACCTGTATTTTTGTCTCCCTCACTCTTTTTCAATAACTGTGTGAAAGAATTCCTGGAGTTGGTGTAAAATCAGGAGTGAATGTGACATCCTCATTTCACCTCACTGTTATTTTAAGTAATGCTGTAAGAGAACACTATCCTTGACTGGCAGGTATATTGGTGTTACTGGCAACGCTGATAGTTGCTTGATGAAAACACTGGGAAGTTGTTCCAGATTCTTTTTTCGTCAGAACAGGATTGTCATAGACATTGGCAAATCTTTCTGTTTTCAAGAACACTGTTTGTTGCTGCTTTTGCCGTAGACCTGCCTTTCACTAACTCAGAGCTGAGACTCAGACTGGGTGGAAGACTTGGTTTGTACTGTGTTGCCAGTTGGCAGAATGAAATAAATCACAAAACGATGGGAAGTGGAATCATCTGTCTAATTTAAGTGTAAGAGAAGGATTTTTTTTTTTTTTTTTTTAGTTAGGTGCTGTTTACAACACACTCTCTGAATGTAAATGGTATATAACAATAACAGGTATATATAACAGTTAGTTTAGGTTGGATTTTGGGTCATAAACTGAAAAACACTGTAAACCCCTATGGTACACTGTTTTGTCTGTCTGGCAGTTTGTAGTTAGTTGTTGCACTGTTTGCTATGATGTGATTTGATTGTGTTGGTTATATGGTTAGGCGTAGTCACCCACCGTTTATCTTACTATTTAATTAAGTTTTATTTCGAGCACATAAAATCATCAGATAACAAAGAACAATATGACACGGACACTTGAATTATTTACTACAAATACAATTATTAATACATGTGAAAATATTTCCTAATCATGATAGTCTGTGTTAATTAATTACAAATAGGCAATACACAATAATATCTTATTTTATGCATTCTTCTATATTATAACTACATATTCACTTACAGGGTGGGGAAGCAAAATTTACAATATTTTGAGGCAGAGATTGAAAGACAGTGTATGACCAATTAATTTATTGAAAGTCATGAGAATTTATTTGCCACAAGAAAATTTACATAATAGAAAATGTTTTATTCTATGTGTCCTCCTTCTTTCTCAATAACTGCCTTCACACACTTCCTGAAACTTGTGCAAGTGTTCCTCAAATATTGGGGTGACAACTTCTCCCATTCTTCTTTAATAGTATCTTCCAGACTTTCTCGTAATAGTTTTGCTCATAATCATTCTCTCCTTTCCATTATAAACAGTCTTTATGGACACTCCAAGTATTTTTGAAATCTCCTTTGGTGTGACGAGCGCATTCAGCAAATCACACACTCTTTGACGTTTGCCTTCCTGATTACTCATATGAGCAAAAGTTTCTGAAAAGGTATGGATAATAGTGTTAGGTATGATTATGACATCAATATATGTTTGGTTTCAAAACAATTGACGTTGTGCCTGCTGAGAAAAAACAACTAAATGTTCATTGTAAATTTTGCTTCCCCACCCTGTACTCAGATAATGTTCTATATTTTTTTTATTATACTGGATTTATACATCCTTTTTAAATGCACAAATTGAAGAAGACATTTTAAAGTTTTGATCCAGATTATTCCACATATGTACCCCTCCAACAGAAATACTCTGACCTTATCTGTGATTATTTCATGTCAGATTGAACAGGCATGACCAAGGAGCACATTACTGAACGTAGTTTTCAGTCATACTGTAGTAAACAACTGAGAGATAGAAATGATACTGTCCACACAGTGAAGTTGTCACTTTTTTGGATTTTACATTGTTACTGTGGGGCCTGCAGGATGCCATTGGCTAGGACAGCACAAGAACCATGAGACGCCCTGGTAATGATTATAGCCTATGGTTTGAATACAGCTGGACAAACGACCAAGATACCAAGGTCTCCACCGAACAAGATTTCCATTGTTCCCTCTCCCCTAAAATTAAGACTTTGTCTTAGTTAATGTAGTTCGTCAGTGTTTTAGTTTAGGACACACTTATACTACTGTTCATCTCTGACAGTCTTGCACATTTACCATCTTACTTATCTCAGGCAGTTTTGCACATGTTGTATACCGTTTACCTCTGACAGTTTGCACAAATACCCAGATATTGCGCATTTATGTAAATATATATTTTGCAGTTTGTGAAAATACTTTCTATTTATTTATTTATATATTTTTTTATGCTCATTTTCTTTTGCATGCCATTTTTAAAAGCCACTTTGTTTTGGTTGTTTTAATTTCCTAGTTAAATTATTCTGTTTCAATTTTTATACTCATACCGTTATACTTATCTTAAAGGGGTGGTATTTTGCTAAACCCACTTTTATTAGTCTTTGGTACATTTATTTGTGTATTTGCACCCTAATAGTTCATAAAGTTAGAACTTGAACCCTCTAAGTGCTGCAAAACTATCTCTTTATATTCATTTTGGCAAAAATTGAGTGGATTTTTAACCTGTTTTAATTCCTGCTTAATTTGTTATGTTATATAACTTATGTCACAACATTTGCACATATAAGGTCAAGACTTCTGACGAACATTTCTCCGAGTGAAAATATGTCCTAACTTCGAGCCGATTACCTAAAATGTTCAGCTGTTGGTTGAACGGGACAGAGCAGCACAGCCAACAATCTGGAGGGGGTGGAGCATGAAGTGGCTCATTTGCATTTAAAGGCCCAGCGCTCAAAACGACCTTTCTGGTGTCATTACTCAGAAATAGGGTTGAAGATGGACCTGTGGAGTTGAATTAATGAAGAATTCAGACCCAAGCAGAGCATTTACAGTTTATGTAGACCACAGGGAAATGTTTTAAAATGCATAATTCCATTTTAAAATAAAAGCAAAATAATGACCCCTTTAAATTCTCCTGGCATTCAGTGTGGACGGCAAAGTAAGATTTTCATTGTGCAGAGAAACCAATTTCTTAACTGTGCACATGAGAATAAAAACACTTTGAATCCTTTGAATCCAAAAGAACACGAAGGCGATCCTATTAGAGGTGAAGTGAACAACAGCAATAGAGGTGACAGGCATCATTATTTCTGGTTTATTGCAGTAATTTATATTAAACAATGCAGAAATGTCTCTGGAATACAATGTGCCAAAGTCCTAACAAGAAAACTTTAAGACGGTCAAATGGAAAAGAGTTTTGGTCATGACATTGTTCTGTAGCTTGACCACAATAATTAGACCAAGAACGAATGCCCGTGTTCAGCCGTGGAGGCACCCATCTAGTCTTGTCCTCATGCCATGAAAAGTCTGGCAAATTTTTTGACAATTTTCATAGACTAATAATATTCCAACCCTTACCCTCTGTTCCATTTGAGGAGTTTCTTTTCTAATGGATGAGATACGACCGGGGGGAGTGGTGAGGAGAGAATTAAAGTTGAGCTTGAACTTTTGGATGGCAGACATTTTAACCTGTCAAACACAGGGGTAGCAGATGACATTTTTAATTGTTCCATTGCTTTGAAAAAGTTGTTAGAATGGAGCTATTGCCTCTGTTTCATGCATGTCATTTTTCCTCCTGTGCCAGGTATGTTTGTTATGGAAATAAGCAGGTAAAACTTAAAAAAGATGGAATTAAAACAGAAGCATTACCTCACCAACATAATGGGAAGAGTAATGGTTTAAAGCAGTATTTATAGATGAATGAATAGTGTATGTAAGGATCTGGTTTTTAGGTAGCATATGCACAACGGTAAGTGAAATAAAATCAGAATCATGCATGTAGGTAAACAGGGTTCACATTACTAGAATTGCTTCAGTGATGTGGTGTATACATAGAACATGGAGTGAGAACGAAGCATGCAGTAAAAAATAAAATAAAGAAGTAAGAGAATAAACAAGTAAGACCTTAAGGAATAAAAAATGTGTCAGTAAAGTTCTATTTCTTGTTGGTGTTCAGCCAATGGGTAAAGACAGCAGAAGACAGTCCATTGTCCACATGGTTGTGTGCTCATTACTAAGACTAACCCTGCTTTACAGAAGCTAGTTAGCACGATCCCGGTGATCAGCAATGACAAGGTAAGCTAATGTTTCTATGACTAGTTGGAATACTTTATCGATTGAGGATTTACCTATCATCCCTGACGCCGTGCCCCCCTGTTTGAACATGTAAAATGTTGAAAAGAATGTAAGCGGTCCTGCTGGGATTCGAACATCGTAGACTGTAGCGTTACTTACTAAGCTATCAATCAACATGTACTTTGGGGCAAAAATTTGTGCGGAGGAAGGGGTTGGGTTTTACTAACGAGAGTTTGTATGTGACTCAAAGGTAATACAAGAGTCATGTAACGCATTATAATTCTGACACAGTAACACTGTAAGGTAAGGAATTACTTTTAAGTAACAGTAATGAGTAATCTGTACTGGATTACAGATTGGAAGTAACTTGCACAACACTGCAGACATATCAGCAAGAATGACAGGAAGGAAGGGAGGAAAGAGACTGGAATCAAGTGTGACGGCAGATAAATGTCTACCCAGTGAGGGTGCAGAGATGAGATAATTATTGACAGAGTAGATGGAGAGAGGTTAGAGAGGAAGGAGGGCTGATGGGAGGATTAAATGTCATAACAAGGACAGCGGGGGTGGGGAGGGGGGGGATAAAGGTTAGAGACGGAGAGGTAGGACAGAGAGGAATGGCTGGAAGAATGAGTAGAGACAGGAGGCAGAGGCTAAAGACAGAGATGCAAGGAGAGAACAAAGTAAATTAGAATTAAGAACAGTCCTGGCAAAGGATTCTCTTTTATAAATTTATATATGTATTTTTTTTTTTTTTTTTATTGTTATTATTTTATCTTACTGCAACTGCTCTAAGATAAAATTATGTTTTGTTGTTTTATGAAAAATACATATTTCCGAGAATTAAATTAACTTAAAAAATAAGATTAAATTGAAGCAAGCAGGGCTTCTTTGAAAAACGAATAACAGCAGCTGCCCTACAATGCCCCAGCAAGATACCATCATCATGGTCTTTTCAGAGAAAGCTTTAAAATTAAACACACTGCACTTCACTGAGGCAGATGAGAGGATAAACAAATACAAATGGACTATTAATACATTAGACACTACCAGATCTGGAAGGACTTGAACCAAATAACCTTAAACAACAAAGGTTCATGTCGAGTACACGTGCTATAGCTAGAAGTGGAACTAAAATGAACAGGACTAAAACCTAAGGGACATCAGTCTTTGATGGACTGATCAGCAATTAGACCGGCCCAATCCTAATCACCACCCCAAGGCCTAATCACTAAACCCTCAGGCTTTATTGACATCAATCAGTAAGTGATTGAGCTGGAGAGGTTGCAGGGACTTGAAATGCTTATAAATAGGAATGGAACATCGCTTTGTTATATCACATGATATTGGGTAAAGCATATCCTCTGTTCAGGAGTTATTGTGTTAAAGTTTTATTTTCTCCATGGCTCATGTGCCAAATGATTAATCTGAATGCGTTCCAGGCTCTCACCCAGAGGTAATTATCAAATAATCAGTTAGCTTGTTTTGATCAAAACAGCATAATTGATTGGTAAATGAAATGAGTGTCAAATATGCTTGGATCCCTCTGATTTCATAAGATTTTAATGGATTATCTATGTTATTTTGCATCCATGTCACCATGTTGGCTTTTTAGATCCAGATGTATGCATGTTTGGAGTAAAGGAGCAGAGCTGCGGCAGAGCTAACAGGGTCTTAAAAAGTCTTGAATTTACAAATTTGCATTTAATACCTTAAAAAAGTCTTTAAAAAGGTGTTACATTTGATATGGTAGGTCTTAAGTTGCCATAAACTTATTGGCTGTATTATGTTTAAATGTGTCTGTTAAATGTCCAAGCTGCAAAGAAAGTAATGTTAGTCTACTCAGTTCCAACCCAACAATTTATACTGAAATTAGAAACCATTTATTGCTAACTTTGCAGTCCCCGGTGAGAAGTGACTGTCAACGGTGGGAATCAAGACATTGGAGTAAATAAATAATTTTTTTCTAAATTCTACAAGTCACAAATTTTGGCCAGTATGGCCATGAAATAGACTTTAAATTCTGCTCTAAGTAGTCTTAAAAAGGTCTTAAAAAGTCTTAAATTTAATGTGTAGAAACCTGTAGGAACCCTGAGCTGGGGATCATCAATAAGCTAATGCTAAATACAAACTTAATCACATGGTAAATCACATGTATTCACACCTGGAAAGTCCTTTGGTCTGCTTATTTGGTTTGGATCGAATGCAGACTATTTTGTTCGTTTGGGTCAGATCGCATTCTCATTGCACTTTTGCTAGTGGGCCAAAATTTGTAAACAGACGCACCCATGTGACGAACTGCGCTGGCATTGGACAGAAAAGTCAGGGTCGGGTGAATCAGAGACAGCGGCTGTTGATGAAAGCAAACATGAAGGTCTTACATGCAGTTATCGTTTTTGGAATATGTATTATATTTTTACAGACACAAATGTACGAAAATAATGTAAACTGTCAAGGACAGCTCATTCGGAGCCAGTTTGTCAATGTTTTATGTGTCATTCTCAAGGGTGGGTGAGTCCATTTGGAAACGGTCGGTCTGCTTGGTTTGAATCAGAATTCACATGTTTGTATTCAGACCTAAAAAAAAACAGTCGGGAATTTACGGGGAAACAAACTCTGGTCCGTTTTAAATGGACCAAATGAAGTAAGTATGAATACACCCTTAATTATCATTAAAAAAAAAGCTCAGAAGGCAAGCAAGCTGTCAATCAGACTGGTTAATTAAAGTTCAATAGCGGACATTAAAGCATTTCATTTGTCCAAAAATCTTTTTAAACAGAGGAGTAATTTATAGATGAACTACCACAGCACTCTTTAGAAGGGCCAAATGAAATAAAATACCAGAATGACTGCTGGGGAGAAAAAAAAAGTTCAATCTAAGTCATGTAATTTTATGAGATCTTGAAGTGTAGTTTGAGATACTGGCCTTCACTTTCAAGCAGGAGCTGTTCCTTGTGGGCAAATCCATATTAATGTACTGTTTCTTTGTAAATGCAGGCAAACCAGTTCACCCCCTTCCCTTGGTGAACCCAATTGACATTATCATGGCGAGAACTGAGGGTTATTCCCTCAGGCAAGGTCTGGAAAAAAAGGGGACTTCTGAAATACATGGAAATAAAATATTAAAAAAGTCTGTCAGAGAGCCATGGGTTCAAAGTCTGACAATAGGCATACTGCTACTGTAAGTGCTTATGTTGAGAGCAAAGTGTGCTGCTTCTTTGCCAGCAGTTGCTTCTTTACACTGATAAGATGAATCTGATCACATCTACGGTCAATGTCACTACTGATGAAATATTCAAATGCCTTAATTAAACGTATTCTATTGCTCCAAAGGGGTTGCAGTTTCATGTGTCCTTAAGAAAGAGTAAATGAAATGAAAAAACCTTGCTGAGTGGTATATAGGACAATGACTATTACAGACAGAAACCATAAAAACAGAAACTGAGGCCACTTCCCACACAAGGACATACAGTGAGAAAAGAAAGAAACAGAAAATCAAGCAGTATAATTTTATGTTTGGTAAGCATAAATGAAGAAGCACTCAGAGGAAGATGACAAGGAATATTTTACTTCCATTATACAAAAGGTCTGAAATATTACTCTGCTATCAGCTACTTGAAAACCAGACCCAGCAGAGAACTGGGTCTGATTGAAATGCTGCAGATTTGTTGTGTTTATCAAAATGGTGAAAATTATTGGACTGCTACAAGACGTAATCACTGGTGGAAAATGTTCAACAGCAGGGAGTGATCAATCTATACTCTGCAGGAAAAACACAGAAATAACATGTACATCTCCTGTGGATTAATGAGGCCTATAGTTGAAGCCTCTTGTACCTGTTTGTGCTACAAAAAAAAACAAGAAAGAAAAGAAAATCTTACAATTTTCCAAATAGGCCATGGTCATGGACAGGGAAAACACTGAATTCTGTTCAGATAAACTTTGACCAATATTAAATAATTGCACTCAGTTTTAAGACTAGACTTTAGAAAGTAGAGAAATCAAAATGCAGGTAGTTATTGTGATGAAGTGAGATGTAATCAGCCGAATGTTTTGCACAATACATAACTTTTATAAAATTCATTCATCTTATAAACCTGTTTTATCCTTGCTAGGGTCATGGGGGGTGCTGGAGCCTATCCCAGATACCTATGGGTGAAGGTGGGGTAGACCCGAGATGAAGTGCCAGTTCAGGGCCGACATATAGAGACAAACAACCAATCACTCTCACCAATTAACCTGTCAGTGAATGTCTTTGGATGGTGGGAGGAAACCAGAGTACCCGGAGAGAACTCGCGCAAACTCCACACAGAAAGGTTCCTTGCTTGGAATTGAACTCGGGACCTTCTTGCTGTGAGGCGACAGTGCTATCTACTGCACCACCGTGTCACCCCCTATTATAAAATAAGAAAATAATTTTTTTCCCCTCTTATTACAAACTTCTTTTCATGATGAAAGAGAATAGAATTGGCTGGACGTTCTACCGTGCTATATCTTCTGTGTAGGTTTAGTGAAAAATGTAGGACTGACAGTGATATTTTCTGGAGAATTAACCTAGCATACATGCAATGTATTAGCACCTCCTCCCTTGATGACCAAGAACCAATACAGTGAACAGTTTATCAATAAAGTCTGTCTGTCTGTCTGTCTGTCTGTCTGTCTATCTTAATCTAATTTAATCTAATTTAATCTAAACAAACAAACAAACTGCAGTAAAGTGTGGGGCAAACATGTTGAATTTATTGGCTGCACTTAGTAGCAGGTAAACTGTTTTCCAAGACATTTCCTAGACATACAATGTTTTTGCATTACAATCTCAAAAGACAATGTATTTTATTAGCTTTTTTTGACTTGAACTGTGTGAAAAAAAAAATTCCAACAAATTCAGCAAAACCTGAAATTTAATTCATTGCAGATACTCAGTGCTTCATTTGGTCGCTACACTAATCAAACCATAATGTTACATCAGGTAGATTTTTTAAATAATTGACTTCCATGATCCCATGCTACTTCACAAGGTCATCTACTGCAATACTATTTTGTCATGGGAGTCATGTGATTGAGATCCCGAGCAGCAGAAATTACATACTGTGCATTTATAAGGATTTATCAATGTTGCTGACAAACCAAAACTCCAGTATGAAGGTTTCACAGGCCTATAGCAACAGTAACCGGTGGGGGTGGGGCTTTGGAAAGGAAGGGTCAATTAGTGGAATAAAATACCTGTGTCATCGTGAGTGATGTTACATGTATTTCAAGAACAATAAAACTTAAGACAAGACAGCGACAGTATTATCAATCCAATTTTCATTAAGAAGCAAACCGTTCTGTGTGGCACTAATGTGACTTTTCTTTCTATTTATCAAAAGCCTATACTGCTCAAGTGGCTGGAGACACATGGAGAAGGACAATGTCTGTGTCCAGTTGGCTTTTAAAGCTATAAAACAAAGTAATTACTTTAATACTTTCCCTAAAAGATATACACAGCGATCAAAGTAGGAAGAATAAGAGACAAAGGTGATGGAGATAATATAAGAAAGAGTAATTACTGGAGTGAGTGATGGAGAACTGGAACCTGATAAAAGCAGCGTAATCAAATGAACGACAGGTGGAAGGAACAGACCGAGGGGAGGGATGGGTAAGGAAGATCGATAGATAGAGCAATATACAGTATGGCTTTTCTCAATAAAAACCCTGGCAGTAGCTCTAGTTTAAGATGAGTGACACATGATCATTCCCTCTGCTCAGCCTTCATCTTCGTGCCAGTGCAACAGGCCTCTACTGAATATGCATAAGACCTGGAACAGCACACACACATTATGGATATAGCACATATAGCAGAACAGATGCACAGTAACTGGTGTGGACAGAGATTAAGGATGTGGGAAGGTAGATAAACACAAAGGGGACTGGCTTCAGTTTAGTATGCACATAGGCACACATCCACTCATCCCATCTTCAGCTATAGCCACTTCCCAGAACACATTGGACAAGTGGCAGGTAGACCCTGGAGAGACCACAAGTCTGTCACAAGGGTTACACAGGCACATGACTGAAAACATGTTGTCACTGAATTGATTTCCAAGAATTGTTAATGGAGACGTTCATGGTCCTGAGGACTGCCATATATCACCACAGGACACTAGACAACAAAATTATGTCAATCTGTAACAGTTTAATATTGTTTTGGCCTTTTGTCCACATGACACCAGCATTATTGGTGCCCTGAAATGGTATTTTTGGAGAACAGGTTCCAGAGCGGAAAAATCTCACAAAGCCGCCCTCGCATTGCTGTATGGATAGGTGAAACACCACTTTTTGGAAACAATGACACCATTGTACCATGTGACAGGAAAAAGAAAATCTCAGACGTAACCTCATGCACCCCTGCGATGAACTGGCAACCTGTCCAGGGTGTACCCTGCCTTTGCCCCGATGTAGCTGGGATAGGCTCCAAGCGACCCCCGTGACCCTAGTGAGGATAAAGCGGGTTCAGAAAATGAATGAATGAATGAATGAATGAATAACCTCATGCACATGCTCACTGCGTTGTTCTGTAATTTTAGTGTATCCCATCCTGCAACTCTGTCTGTGTTGGTGTACAGCGCCACATATAGGTGTGGCGTACATATTACACCGTTGTAACCCAGTTTACCCATTTCCACCAAAAGAAACATACCACGAGCGTTGTTGTCTGGATGTAGCCAGTAACTAGTCCCCTAGCCTTTTCCTGTAACCGGATAGGCTCATGGCATGTGCGATGCTTATCGCCACAGTTCAGTGACAGCAGAGGACAGGTAACCAGTCTACACAGGATAGAATGAGGGTGCTGATTAGCTCTGTGGTAACAGACAAGTGAGAAAGTAGTCCCACAGTACTGTGGCAATAGCCACTTGTTTTTGTTTTGTTTTTTGTTTTTTTCACTGAAATGGACTTTTGTTAAATTCGACACAGATGCCCTGTCATACCCAGAGGATGAATCCTAATTCATTTGATAATCCTTTCATTAGTGCCACTATGATCCACAAGCATTAGTGTTCCTGAGTGACATGTCTTAACAGCTGTTGTATTTTTCACCTTACTGTAGAGAGAAGTCCCACCCCATCTGCCAAACCCCATAGGACCTTATTTCTTTTTACTCTAATCATAGATGTATGTATGTCTATGGTGAGAGATAAATAATTGAGTCTTGTTTGAATTATGCCATCAGCATTAAGTGATTAAGATAAGATGAGATAAGATAAGATATACTTTACTGATCTTTGACTTTATTGTTAATTATTGCAGTATTTAATACACTTCCACTAGAAACAAGTTATTTCACACTAAATGATGCAGTGAGTAACTTTTCATTTCTTAACCTGTTAAGCCTTGGTCAGTTAGTTTCCAATGGGAATCATTTCAACGTAACACAACACAGTGGATTAGCTGATAGCAGAAGCTTCATTCATTAAAACCAAGTTATGATCAGAAAACAACCAAAGAAAGAAAAAAATCATGATTATCACTTTATAATGAAACCTTTGTTTTAGCTCTTCTCCGTCACATTCGCTGTGTTTTAGTGGTAGAGAAATAATACTTGTACAGCTGAATCTGCAAAGTGTTAGCTTAGCGTTGCAAAGTTTGCCTCATTGGTCTGTTGTTTTATTAAATGATTCATGACATACACTGATCTCTGACTGAACTTGTTTTATACATTTGCCCATTGAAGTGGCTGTTGTGTGAATTGTGTTCTATTATCTGACAGTTGGTTTTGTTGAGGTTTTAGCAGGTTTTCTTCTGAATATGTAGATGTACAGAATGTGTATATCTCTACAGAATGTGTATTTGGCTACTAGGATTGCGTAGTATTTCCGTGGTCGGCTCAGGTACCAGGGGAAACTGGGTTTATGACACAACCATTGGTTTAAGTGGATGAAGTAATTACCCATCATGCCCAGTGTCTACAGTACAAGCCAATGGGGGCAGTGTTATGATCTGGGGTTGCTTCATTTGGTCAGGTCTAGGCTCAATGATATGAGTCCAAAAAAAGATGGACATAAATACTGGGACATTCCATAAGCTTCTTGAAATGATGCAATGGCAAAAGTGCACTGTCATCAACGATAAAGGCGGTCCAATTAAATATTAGTATGTGTGGCTTTTCTTTTTTTTTTATTATCTAGGCTGTATTTAAGGAACCTACGTATTCTGTTTGTGTATTCATAACCTTCCAGCCAGGTCACCTGACTACCTGAATAGACTAAATGATCTGGTCTGAACATCAGTGGAATTTTTTCTTGTCTAATGACACAGAAATATTCCAAGATGACAATATCAAGATTCATCAAGCTGTGAAAGAATGGTTCAGGGAGCATGAGACATCATTTTCACACATGGATTGGCCAGACCTAAACCCCACTGAGAATTTTAGGAATGTAATGGAGAAGACTTAACAGAGTGGTCTGACTCCTCTATCATTAACACAAGATCTTGCAGAAAAGTTAGTACAACTCTAGACAGAAATAAATGTGATATTTACTGTGATATTACATACATTACAAGTATTGCATTGCATAAATGGTGCTACAGTGAATGCATTCTATAGTCAACTGAAGTGATTTATCACTATTTATTCTAATATTATCTGCTGCATTTTGTGGTTTTTCAATGAAAATCTGGTATTTTCCTGTATTTAATTCACTAATCATGTAGATGTTCATGAAAGCTCAGATTAAAGTTGAGGGTTATTATATCAGAAACAGAGAAAACTTGAGAAAAGGTGACCTTTTCAGCAAAGATATCAATAACGTAACGTAAAAACAAGTGTCTCCATCCACTGTCATTGATCAAACTCCATAGGTTTTACTGGTGAATCAACATTGTGGAAGATAACGTTTCCACGGTAACTACAGAGCCTCTGAATGTCCAAATGTGTCATATCTGATTAGGGCTGGATAAAAAAATCGATTTGATCGATCTTAGATTGATTTCGTTTTAATTTTGCATAATCGATTAATAGTGAATGAGATCGATTTTTCAGAGCAGGACCGGGAGTACGCAGAAGCGCGGCTGGCCCTGTCTAGTGAACCCCTTGGTCCTTGATCTCCTTCGCAACAGCTCTGGTGTGGAAAAGACGTGTAGGAAGGGTGGGGAAAACCCCTCCACTGGAGGTACTCCCGGCCTCAAAGTCAAACCTGCAGTGAGAAGGAACTGTCCTCCCGGAGGTTCTCCGAGGTGAGTTGCGGAAGCCAGTCATTCTTGGAATATTAACTTGGATCCATACTAACTATCACCAATGGCTGAGTATGGAGTTAGAGGAATAGCAAAGCAACAATATCCGACCGCTACGCTACCGACCAAGCACCCCCCCCCCCCCAGCCCCGCTCCGACCAACAATCACAGAGTGCAACCCCACTCCCACTCAAATCACAGAGCGCACCCCCCCCCCCCCCCAGTGAGTAGAAGCCACCAGCCATAAAAAGAATAAAGATGATGCAGAAGTCTGTTCTGAGCCACTGTTGTCCTGTTCATTATTTAAGAGCACATTCAGCTATTTACTGCTGAAATGTCATATTTATTTCCTTTATAATATCAATATTGATAGCAGTATTGATGTGTTGCATGTCTGCGATAGTCAAATAATCAGGTTACAACTCAAAATTGTATTTTGGTATCCCTAAATTAATCTGAATCAATCAGTAAATACAGAATCGAATCGATATTGGATCGAATCAAATCAAATCGTGATTAATCGATTCAAAACTTTATGAATCGAAATCAAATCGATTATGGAAATTGGCCATGATACCCAGCCCTATATCTGATGACCATGAAAAGATGACAAACTGCATTTTATACCAATTATTTAAATGTTTTGGTAAGATTAGTGATGTTATTAAACATTTTGGATCAGCAGATGCCTTTGGTTGCCAGTGGCTGTTTGGGTCTTCATGGTTTAAAGGCAGTAAACTAAAGGTGTGCTGAGGTACGATTACTCATTCATTGTTCTTGAGAGACTCAAAGAAGGGTTGATGACTTATAGAATCTTTGTGACCTTTGATGATCCCCTGATGATCCCCTGATTTCCCAGTAGCCTTATCACCAGGTCAGAGATTCAGCTTGACCAATGCTGTAATGAAGTAATGATTTCCTTCTTTCAACTGCCTCCCAAAGCTGCCTGTGTGATTGAAAACTCCCTGTCTAGACTGTAAAGGACAGGACTCGTTAAACAGAAAAGGAAAATAAAGAAACAATGAGAGCAGCCAAGGTAAGAGATTTTCCATGAGGGCTTCCTTTTCAAAATGGATTTTACTTTAAATGCAATGTTTTCTCCAAGTGTTTCGAGGCTCACGTCATTATCTTCCATGGATAGAGGAAATGCATTGATTTATTTCTTTGTGACAGGATTCTTTCCAAGGTTACATATGACAAAGGTTATTGTCAGAAATGTAAGTTCAAAACCTCACAATATGTTCTACTTATATGTCATTTCAATCACTTGTGCTCTTAAGATCAATTTATTCTGTTATTATTCAGTGTTAATCAAAGTAAAGATCCAGAACATTACTGATGATGATATTTAGTACAGAAAGCACTTTTTGGATGTCTTTTGCATTAGTAAATCTTGTTTAAAGTGTACCTGATGTCCTCAGTTGTCAGACAATATGAGGTTTTCAAGGAAAACTCCACCTTGCATCACTTCACTGTTGTCATGACTGACTCTGAGGAAATCTAGGAGTATTTTTTTTTTAGAGAAGCTCTCCTCAGAATTTTATTAAAAGTGCTCTTCTTCTGCTATGTTGATCTCATCCTATTTACTAGGGTGCCTGCTTGTTCAGCGTATGTCTGAATGTGCTGTCTGTATAGCTGTGTTGTTCGTGGCTTAGGGGATTTGGCATGGGGAGAATTTGCTGTCAGTCATCCATGCTTTTACATATTACAGAAAAATTCAGTTGGGATTAGCAGCCACTGGCTACAACACTGTTTTCTGTCGCCAATGCATAGTTTGTTTGTTTCCTGCATTAAAGAAGGTACAAATTGTTCACCTAGTCTTAATTTGGGTCTGGGTACATGCACAACTAATAATGATTTTCTCAAGTTCAAGCAACATTTTAGGTGCACTGCATGCATGTGTGCTTACATAAAGTCTGCATTGGAGCTGTGTGGTTCTGGGAACTTTTCATTAATTGATGTTAGCCAACTCCATTTCTAGCAGCAGCATTGCATTACTTTTGCTACTGGAAAGGAACTGAAGACATGCTCTGAATAACTTGGGAGCTAGCATAAGAAAATCAACCTCCTTGAAGTCTGTTACATAGAGTCCAGTCCACAGGCTGTTAGCATACAATGTTTTTCCCTTAGTTTCTGGGGGTTTATATGCTGTGGTTGTGGGATTAGGGCAGCCACAGTTCTGTCTGCATTACCATGGTAATGCTACGTGACACCTGTAGCAATGTACACATGCTATTAGGGCTGTGCAATTAATCGAAATTCAATTACGATTTCGATTATTACACGCAACGATTACAAAAATTATGTAATTGAGAAAAAACGATTATTAATTTTGAGTTGTTTTAATTCACGCGCATGCAAGCTCCCATGAGCTGCTCTGCCCCGCCCCCCTCTAAGCTACAGCTGCCTGCTAGCCGGCAGGTCCACCCAAAGAGGACAGTTGTACCTAGCGGTCTGGAAAAACGGCAGGAGAATCACAGCAGAAGTGCTTGGTAAACAAAAAAGGCAAGTCCAATTCAATTGTATGGAATCACTTTGGGTTTGATGAAGAAGACGAAGAGCAAAAACACATCACGTGCAAAAAGTGTTTCGTAGTTGTGTCCGCACCGACCGGTTACACAGCAGACCTTTTTAACCATCTAAAGTTTAACCACCGCCACCGTTATCATATTCTTTATCTTATGAAAAACTAAAACGCATAAAAACAACTTCGTCCGCAATGCAATCTTCAGTCTCCGAATCTCTTTACGCTGCAACTCCCGTATTAACCTAACCCTAACCTGTATAACCCTAACGTGCGTATTTAACAGGGTGTCCCATAAGTCTCCGTACATAGGAAAAATAAACGTTTCTTGACATAAACCATTTTTATTTATATAATATGCTCTATATGACTGCCATTTTGTCGGGAACACATTTCAATGCGTGTCCTCCACTGCTGAAGAACTATAAAGAAGAAATAGAAAGAAATACATGTTAGAACCATATGTATTACAGGGGTTGGACAAAATAATGGAAACACCTTCTATGATGCCACAATGTTAGGTGTTTCCATTATTTTGTCCAACCCCTGTATGTCCCCTATGTATGGAGACTTATGGGACACTCTGTAGATGGCTGATGTATACAGAAGGCCTTAACTGAAACCTCACAGCACGCCACTGAATTTACTATGTTTCATACTACATTGAACATACTTGAATTTATAATTTGCACTTTACGTGAGTTTTTTTTTTTTTTATTGCTACAGTTCTATGGCAAGTCTATAGCAGTTTAATTCCAGTGCACTATTTGTTTACAAAAGGAAACATACTTGAATTTACAGTACACTTATTTGATTTCAAAGATTTTTTTGTTTCGTACAAAAGTGAAAATACTTTGTTTTAGTGGTTAAAAGCTTTATTTATGTTTAAAGAGCATATTTTACATTGTTTTGCAAGAAAAAAATAAACAACTTTAAGGTTAACAAATAATCGTTTTTAATAATCGTGATTTCAATTATTACTAAAATAATCGTGATTATTATTTTTTTCTATAATCGAGCAGCCCTACATGCTATACATCCGCAGAACCAGAAGAATGTCAACTAAACCAATTGTCGGACAACAGAACACAACTCAAACCAGAAGAACTTAAATGGGCAAATAAAAACAAGCTAAGAGTCTGAGACCAGCGTATGTCCTGAAGAATTTGATAAAACAAAAGACCAATGAGGCAAACTTTGCAGCTCACTGAACTAGGTAAAGGAGAGTAAAAACAAAGATTGAACTGATTACAAATTTCAGGTGACTTTTGCTGTTCTCTGGTCATAATTTGGTTAAATATGAGTGAAACTTCTGCTATGAGGTACTCCATTGTTTTGTGATAAACTAAAATGATTCTAACTGTAAACTGTAAAGAAATGACCCAGGATTTAATAGGTGGTTTGGTTTGTGTGCTGTGTTTTACAATAGATGGAGTTGGCTAATACTGCCAGAACAGCCAAACCAAATGGACATATTGAACCTGTAGAGCAAAACTGTTGGTTGAATTCATACCAAATTGGGTTTATAGATTGCCAGGGATCCAGAATAGATATGGTTACATTTTGGGAAAAGTTGGTCAAAGTTCACATTTTGTAAGAATTTTTTTAAATCTTTTTTTTTCCTCCCATTTACGTATAATGGGTGAAATATAAACATCAATTTTGTTTCAATTTTTTTTTATTTTTTTTTATTACTCTTTATTTTTAATGTTTTAAATCACTCTTACAGTGCAGTAACAGCACTAAATAAAAAAAGAAAGGGGAAACACACACAGTACAACAAGGGGGATGTTGTTCCTTATACATTTGACTGCTTTTCCATACTCAATCTGATATCAAGAATTTCTGTCCTTGAATATGATCCATTTCTCCCATCTTCACTTAAAAGTTCCCATTTTAATCCTCAGTTGAAATGTTAATTTTTCCATGGAATATACAGACCTGATCAAAATCTTAAGACCAGTTGAAAAATAGCTAGAATTTACCTTTTGCACATTTGGATCTTAATGAGGTTTTAAGTAGAGCTACAATATACAAAAGCAAGAAGGGGGAGTGAGACAAAAAGCACTTTGAAAAAGTAATTTATTGAAAACAACAAGTAAACTGAAATAGGCTGTTTATCAGCTGTTCAAAAGTTTAAGACCGCAGGCTATAAAAGCCAAAATCTGCTTAAAATTCTCATTTTCTGTCGGGCATTCACACGGTCATGCCCTCCTGATGGCTAAAGCTAAGAAGCTTTCTCTTCTTGAACGTGGTCGGATCGTCGAGCTGCATAAGCAAGGCCTCTGGCAGCGTGCCATTGCTGCTGAGGTTGGACGCAGTAATACAGTCATTCTACATTTTTTGACAGATCCTGAGCATTATGGGACAAAAAAGTCAAGTGGTAGACCCAAAAAAATTACACCTGCGCTGAGCCGGAGGATCCGATTGACTGTCCGTCAAGACACAGGGTGGTCCTCGACCCAAATTAAGGCCCTTACTGGTGCCGACTGCAGCGCAATAACCATCAGACGGCATCTGCGGGAAAAGGGTTTCAAAAACAAAAAACGAATTCAAAGACCTCGTCTCCTACAACACCACAAAACTGCCCGTTTAGACTTTGCCAGGGAGCATCAAACATGGGACACTGAAAGGTGGAAAAAAGTTTTATTCTCTGATGAGAAAAAATGTAACCTTGACGGTCCAGATGGCTTCCAACGTTACTGGCATGACAAGGAGATCCCACCTGAGATGTTTTCTACCCGGCACAGTGGAGGGGGGTCCATCATGATCTGGGGTGCTTTTTCATTCAGTGGAACACTGGAGCTTCAGGTGGTGCAGGGTCGTCAAACGGCGGCTGGTTACGTGCAGATGTTGCAGCGGGCATCCCTCATGACTGAGGGCCCTCGTCTGTGTGGTAACAGCTGGGTTTTTCAACAGGACAACGCCGCAGTTCACAATGCTCGCTTGACGAAGGACTTCTTCAGGGAGAATAACATCACTCTTTTGGACCATCCCACATGTTCCCCTGATTTAAATCCCATAGAGAACATTTGGGGATGGACGGCAAGGGAAGTTTATAAAAATGGCCATCAGTTCCAGACAGTTGATGCCCTTCGTGAAGCCATCTTCACCACTTGGAGCAATGTTCCCACCAGCCTCCTGGAAACACTCGCATCAAGCATGCCCAAACGAATTTTTGAAGTGATTAACAAGAACGGTGGAGCTACTCATTACTGAGTCCTACTGAGAAAATTTTTTGTTCTGGTTTGGAGAGTTTTTTGTAATTTTTTGAGCGATGGTCTTAAACTTTTGATCAGCTGATAAACAGCCTATTTCAGTTTACTTGTTGTTTTCAACAAATTACTTTTTCAAAGTGCTTTTTGTCTCACTCCCCCTTCTTGCTTTTGTATATTGTAGCTCTACTTAAAATCTCATTAAGATCCAAATGTGCAAAAGGTAAATTCTAGCTACTTTTCAACTGGTCTTAAGATTTTGATCAGGTCTGTATTTCCTCTATAATGTCCAGCCTTTGTTGTGGTTGAAGAGGGTCACTTTTTAACCAGGTCCTTGTGACTACCTTTTTGCAGGCAAGAATTAAAATTTTAAATAAGTAAGTGTCTTCTCTTTTAATTATGTCATCAGGTGTTAGACCAAGGTAGATAGTCTGGGGGTCCATTGGAATTTTATAATTTAAAATATTCTCCATTGTCTGAACAACATGGTTCCAAAACATTTGCATTTTTACACATGTCCAAAAGATATGCGAATGGTTGGCATTCATGTGTCCACATCCTCTCCAGCGTTGCTGCTGTTCTCCCAATTGTTTGCTTTTAATATTTGGTGTAATAAAGAAGCGAATGAGGTTTTTCCAGCCAAATTCTCACCAACCTTTAGAGCTGGTGGATGTTAGCTGTGTTTTGCACATAGAATGCCACTCACTTTCAGTCAGAGTAATATTCAGTTCAGATTCCCATGTCGATTTAATGTAAAATGAATTTTTTTGTTTCAATTTACTTCAAACTTGCCACACATACAGAGGCAATTGATATGCTGACATCAGCACACGCATAGACATGATGACATCAGCTGGATCAACACCAAAATAAGGTACAATTCATGCAAGGGGTGGGGTTTTCCTTGTGCCTGGCACCACTTATTATTTTTTCTTAGAGTTTGGACTTGGACTTTCTTGGCAAAACAGCCACACCTGACAACTGAAAGACTGGGTCCATGCGCATGAATGTCTTCCAGCATTTTCATAGCATAAAGGCTGCTTTACAAATATGGGTGTTAGAAAATATTGGTTCTGCAGTATATTGCGATATTTCATTTCACAGTACTGTATCGATATTTAAAAGTACTGTATCGATATTTTTTTAGATATTTATTCAAATGCAGATATGGCTGAGGTTCATTTTTGTTTTTTTGGTTTTCTTTATGGTTTTTTATCTTATTTATTAGAATTTAACACTGTTTTATTAAATAATGGTTATTTGAAGCATCCTAAAAGCACTTTTTACTGTCTGAGAAGCAGATAATAGTTTCCTTTTTTGGGATTGCACAAAAATAATGTTATGATGTTAGTTATGAACTAATAGAATATGAACATTTGAGCAGGATCTTAAACTGTAATGTCTATAAAACATAATTTAAGTTTTAACACAGGAAGATTTTGTGATATGGCATTAGATCCTGTTTTGATCAAAGAAAAATGTGTTTAGTATTTGTTCATATTTGTGGTGTAATTCAATTCTTCCAGGAAAAAATCTTAAAAATATATAAAATCTTAGAAATATAAATAAATAAATGAATGTAAAATGAATAAATGATAATAAAAATAATAAAAAAAATCTTAAAAATCTTTTTAAAAAATCTTTTAAAAAAACAAACAATAAAAAATTGCCTTTTTAACAGTATCTTGATATATTGTGATAAAACGTATGGTGAGTCTAGTATTATGATTTGTATCGTATCGCCAGATTCTTGCCAATACACAGCGCTACTTACAAATCTGCTTAACAATCATGTCCAATTTATGTCTGTGAAATTTCAACAAAGACAGAAGAAGTGTCTGTTTCTATGAAAATGGTAGTTAGCGTGGCACACCGCTGCTGCTGTAGAGGAATAGAAGAGAGGGACTGAAAAACTAAAGGGCGAGCAGGTCTTCACTTCCAGCATGTAAAATGTATCAGGGTTTCTGCAGGTATCAGCAAATGTCATTTCATGCTTTTTAATGCCACTTTAAACAAATTGAATGCCCATGTCAACTGCAGATACAGTTTTACACATACATGACGGTTTACCATCGACAGGCTTTAACCAGCTTCTGAATAGTTCCTCCTCCAGCCACTTCTGCTGAAACTTGCATTTTCCCATTTTTCTGACATTTGCTAATATTCCCTCCGCTCTTTCGCCACGGCATGAGCACGCGCACAGCATGTTGCATTCCAAGCAGCCGGTGTTGTGACTTTGTGTATCAGCCATAAACAATAGCCAATTAAAGGGTTCCACCTGTCAATCATCGCACTATACTCAGCTAAAATTTGCTTAGAGGTCTTATTTATGTCTTTGTGCATAAGAAAACAATATAAGTGAATCCCCTAAGGAACTTTGTGTTGGTAAATGCAAGTTATGCAAATTTACAGGATTTCAGTTCTGTTGCAACATGTTGATGGTCATATGAACTATGTTTTCAGGTCAAAAATGTCCAATTTCATCACAATTAATGCTATATTTTCATGTCACAAATGGCCAAGTTATATTTTAACTGAATTTACCTGAAAAACAAATATTCTATTCTTTTAGATTCCCCAGGTTTTCTTACAAGATTATATACAACATATCATGTTTTATTTTTACAGGTTGTAATATGGAGTATGGTGCTGATCCATCATGCTTATGTTACGCCAATACATACATTAAGAATGTCACACGTCACTTTTTAAATCAACAGTTTTCTAATAAAGAAATAATAATTCTATATTGTTATGTACTCTTTAGTATGATGAGAAACTATACAATAAATAATTCTGATCCTAGTTTTTGCACAGGGATCATTTGTGGAAACGGTGACATGGCTGCCAAGCATCAGTATGATGGGATCCGTAACAACCATGTCACATCCGTCCACTGCCACATTTTGTGTTTTTGTGTCAGCTGTTATTGTTTTAGATCTACAGTACTAACATTTATGAATAAGAGCATAATTAGCAATAGAACGTATAAGAGTTTATTACTAATAAAGTACTGGTACTGACCAGAGCATCATGGGTAATGTCACGTCCGTCCACCAGCAAAAGTTTTCACATACACGTGCTATTCAAAATCCAATATTTCTGAAAATATAGCTTCCACTGTCAAATAATATCAGTAGTCTGTGCACAAATGTATTAGCATTATTTCAACACAGTTCTGTGCATTTCTTACACCTTTTTTTTTTTTTTTGACAAAAATGGCCACTCATTTGACCCCCTGAGTAAATTTTAGCTGTACTTCCAATCAAAATTATTAAATATTTATATAATCAAAATAAATCGTGAATAATGATGCTTTTTTTCCCCGTCAAGTGTATTCAATTTTTTAATACTGGACATCAAATTTAATGCTTTTTAATGCCTTTAAGGCCTTAGTTTTCACAAATGACTTTTGACCTGCAGAAACCCTGTGTATGTTCAGTTCAATGTGAAGTTCAGCAAACACAAAACAAAAGTCGGCACAATATTCCAACTGCGCGGCCATTTTTCTTACAGTATCAGCATGATACCTGCAAACATAAAACCATTATAGGGAAGACACAGGCTAAAAGCACAGATACAGCACATTGTTCACTCTACTTCTGTGGTTTCACCTGACTCTTCTGTTTTCCCCCAGTTGCTTCTTTCTTAACGATTCATTTCAGTCAGAGCTTCACGCCACCAGCTTCTCTCCCCATTACAGCACTGTAAAATGTAGCAGGTCCCATGTTTGGAGGACAGTCGTGAATCGTCGTGAGTCGTGTTTGTCTGTCTGTTTGTCTGTCCGTTAGTGTGCAACATAACTCAAAAAGTTATGGACAGATTTTGATGAAATTTTCAGGGTTTGTTGGAAATGGGCCCCCCCGTGGGCCCCCCCACCCCCGATCACCACCAAAATTTAATCATTTCTTCCTTATCCCATTTCCAACAAACCCTGAAAATTTCATCCAAATCTGTCCATAACTTTTTGAGTTATGTTGCACACTAACGGACAGACAAACAAACAAACAAACCCTGGCAAAAACATAACCTCCTTGGCGGAGGTAAAAATCTACAGGAAAGCACATAAGTTTTGTCAAGCTGTGTTCTAAAACGTGATATATGACTTTAAATTTGGTGCAGCAGTCATTTTATTTCACATTTCTTCTTCTGAGTTAAAACCTCATGGCAGTGGCTTTCTTCTTATAGTATGTTTACCTTCAGTGAGACAATTAAATGCAGGATTTACACGCTTGTCAGGATATTACAGCTCCTAGCAGAAGACAAACAGCATGACTAAGGCCTGCTTCTCTGGGGATGCTGCAAACCAATAACATAAATACGCTCCTTTGTCTGGACTCACACTCCAACCACTCACTTACTTGTTCTCCCTATATGTCATTCTTGACCTGTCTTGTTTCGTCTCCATTTCCCTCCTTTTTCTCATTTCTTCCCTTAAATCCTCCCTCATCTCTCCCAGCCCAACACTTCTTCTCTTCGTAGTTAACTACATCTCCCCTTCACCTACACTCTACTGGGCTGTTTTTCCCATATTCTGTCTCCCCAACCCCATCCTTTCACTATTTCACCTCTGCCCACAATTACTCTTCCTGTTCTAAGCGTGGCTTTAAATTTGCAGTTCTCTACCTGTAATTCATGGCTGTGCTAGTTCATAAATTGACTGGTGGTGTCATTTTTCCAGTGGAATTTATTTAGCTTCAAGAGACACATCAAATGTGTGCTTGTATATGGGTGCCTCGATGAAACTGGTCCCTAAAAACAGGGCATGGGGGCTAGGAATTCAAACCAGATGTAGACTAATGTTATGAAGCAAGTTTGGAGGCACTTTGGGTCTATTTTAAAAAAATAAATATTTACTATTCTTCAGATATTTTTTTCTATTATTTTATAGACAAAAATATGCATGTAACACAGTAAAAAGGGCATGAAAATTACTACTATTAAAAAAAATAAATGTTCAATTAGAAAAGCACTTGGAGAGCGCAGACCTCCTCCAAGGCAGATCAGTGCCCCCCCTGATCACCACCAAAATTTAATCATTTGTTCCTTGTGCCAGTATCAACATTTCGTGAAATTTTCATCTAAATCCGTCCATAACTTTTTGAGGTATCTTGCACACAGGCAGACAGACAGACAGACAAACCAACACTGGCAAAAACTTCTTGGCGAATATCTTTTTATTCTCTCACACATGCATTTTGGGAATCAAACTAATTATGCAACGCAGAGTGTTTCACAAAAATGAACGCTGTTGCAAAATCACTCACGATTTACAGGGTGGGGAAGCAAAATTTACAATATTTTGAGGCAGGGATTGAAAGACAGTGTATGACCAGTTAGTTTATTGAAACTCATGAGAATTTATTTGCCACAAGAAAATTTACATAATAGAAAATGTTTTTATTCTACAGGGGTTGGACAAAATAATGGAAACACCTTAAAAAATCAACAAAATATAATTTAATATGGTGTAGGTCCGCCTTTTGTGGCAATCACAGCCTCAATTCTCCGAGGTATTGATTCATACAACTTGTGAATTGTTTCCAAAGGAATTTTAAGCCATTCTTCAGTTAGAATACCCTCCAACTCTTTTAGAGACGATGGCGGTGGAAATCGACGTCTTACTTACTTGCTCTAAAACTGACCATAAATGCTCAATAATGTTGAGGTCTGGGGACTGTGCCGGCCATACGAGATGCTCAACTTCATTAGAATGTTCCTCATGCCATTCTTTAACAATTCTAGCTGTATGGATTGGGGTATTATCATCTTGAGGTGAAGGTGTTTCCATTATTTTGTCCAACCCCAGTATGTGTCCTCCTTCTTTCTCAATAACTGCCTTCACACGCTTCCTGAAACTTGCGCAAGTGTTCCACAAATATTCGGGTGACAACTTCTCCCATTCTTCTTTAATAGTATCTTCCAGACTTTCTCATAATAGTTTTGCTCATAGTCATTCTCTTCTTTACATTATAAACAGTCTTTATGGACACTCCAACTATTTTTGAAATCTCCTTTGGTGTGACGAGTGCATTCAGCAAATCACACACTCTTTGACGTTTGCCTTCCTGATTACTCATATGGGCAAAAGTTTCTGAAAAGGTATGGATAATAGTGTTAGGTATGATTATGACATCAATATATGTTTGGTTTCAAAACAACTGACGTAGTGCCTGCTGAGAAAAAACAACTAAATGTTCATTGTAAGTTTTGCTTCCCCACCCTGTATATGTGTTTAAATGGGCAGATTCTGTGTGTAACGCGAGTGGACATGATGGGTTACACACAAAATCTGAATGAGACTGATATTCATGAAAAACCTGCATGTCTGGATTAGAAAGTGTTGACTGTGGATGAAAATTAGCACTGACGACAACTCTGTCATATTTACATGTTTATACTGAAATGAAATGTATAAATGTGTTCATTAATGTGCACTATCCCGCTTAAATAAAGATACATAAAAATAATAATTTAAAAAAAACCCCACTAGGATCATCAAATTTAACACAGTGTCATTATTTATAGCGGGATATAAGACCATTTCAAGCCATGTCTTCCAGATCAAATGCACTGACACCTAGGTAGCTTTTCATGTCCCAATTTTGGTCACATTTTTGGCCCCAGTATTTTACTAAAAATTCATTCATTTTGGGATGGCTCAGAGCAAGATTATAATTTTTTTTTGCATTTATCTGAGGTCATCATTAAGTACATCCTGGGAGGAAATATGTGTAAATTTGTGTTTTATTATTGGGTCTAAAAAGCTGACAAAGTGCCAGATACCAAAATAAACCCAGTTTCATAGAAGCACCCATATATATGTGTGTGTATGTACATTTATATGCTTTTATGTGATCATAAATCAAAAAGGTGGTTGCTGATCCTTTGAAGGAACTTGGCCCAGTGGGTTTAGCCACTGCTGTATCCTTTCTCAAATACCATTCATATTAGTATGTACAGTATGTGCACACCAGCATGTTTATGTAAATGAAAGCTCTCCTCATACTGTGGATCAATACTTATCTGCCATATCTTTCTTCTCATGGAATTAGATACCGCCAAGCACACATGGATTATTCCTACAGGGGGATGTAGAGCTACTGGGTGTAACGTCTGTATGCATAATATCACTGTTTACCGTTGCCGGAGAAAAAGCTCTTTTTTCCCATTTAACTGATGTTGTTTGTTCTTATGCAGAGCTGTTATGTGTCCACAACTGTGGAATCAGGACATTTTACTGAAATATGAATATAATGTTTGCTTCTCCCCACAAATCACTGAAATGCAAATACTGTAAACATGTATTCATATGGGAGGTGGTTTTCATATTTAGATTACTCGACATATCTGAAAAACACAAGACATGGGGGCAGGCTGTAAATCTAAAGGCTATCAGTTTCCTCTTTACACGCAGCTAATCCTCTACTGGCTACTGCACAAGACTGATATCAACCCTCAATACTTTATTATACTATCATAGGGAATGCAAAAAGGATGAATAAATTGCCTTTATTGTGTTACAGTATCGACTAATATACCTGCCAGTTCCAGTTTAACCCATAAAGACCCAGACATCCACTTGCGACCAGTATTATTTACTGATATGGGTGCTTCTATGAGACTGGGTTCATTTTGGTATCTGGCACTTTGCCAGCTTTTTAGACCCAATAATAAAAGGTAAGTTTAAATATATTTCTCCTCACGATGTACCTAATGATGACCTCAGATAAATGCAAAAAAAAATTTTACTCTTGCTCTGAGCCATCCCATAATTAATGAATTTTTAATAAAATATTGGAGCCAAAAATAAGACCAAAATTGGGACATGAAAAGCTACCAAGGTGTCAGTGCATTTGATCTGGAAAACATGGCTTGAAATGGTCTTATGTACCGCTATAGGTAAAGATAGGGATGGGAATGAGAACCGGTTCTTTTTGAGAACTGGTTCCCAGTAGCTCGATTCCTTGGAATCGTTTGCCTGCCTGCTTAACGATTCTGCTTATCGATTCCGCCTTCATTGTGCATACGTGATGACGTCACGCGTACGCTGCATTGTTTTGGTCAGAACGTAGCCAACATGGTGTTGAGGTAGAAACGGTCTAAAAAGACGACACCAGGTCCACTTACTTGGAACACTGTCAAAGCTTCCATGTCTTCAAAAGGGTGGAATCCCTCCAATATCCTCAAACATTTGTCCACAGCATGTGAATCATTTACAGGAATGTCACGTATTTGATACTCTACTGAGCGGCGCTTGTGAATGTAGCGGCAGAGTGAACGCCGGGCTGGTTCTGGTGTGGGCAACAAACGTCGTAACTCCTCAAATACAAGTTTCCGAAGGTAAGAAGGGAAAGGAAATGAGGTGCACAACAACGGGAGACAAGCTGAGTCGAGTCGAACCGGTTCCACGTAGTAGAAATGTGGCAATAGAGGAAATTAGTAAAGCGTCTTTAGTTTCACTTTCACTGCCCCCCCCCCACCCCAACCCACCCCGAACCAGGCCCGGCGTC